>NC_057017.1:3976304-3996380 GCF_000002595.2 Chlamydomonas reinhardtii | reverse complement strand
TCGTGCCCTAGTCCACCCATCCCCCTAGACGCGACCAAGCACCAACCACCAACCACCCTACACACACACATAAACATACATGCATACACACACACACACACACACACACACACACACACACACACACACGCACGTGAACCACAGGGCGGCGGCTTCGCGGCGGCGTGGGGCGATGTGGGTCAGGTGGTGCTGCGGGGCGGCGCGGTGGCGGAGGTCAACTCGGCGGCGGCGGGCGCGGGCGGTTTCCTGCTGGTGGCCCGAGGCGACCTGGGGCCGCCCGCGCCGGCGGCGGCAGCAGCATGGGTGTCGGTGGCGGCGGCGCCGTGGGCTGGCGGCGACGGCCCCTCCCCCTCCGGCTCCCCCTCCGGCTCCCCCTCCGCCTCCCCCTCCGGCTCCCCCTCCGGCTCGGGCTCAGGCAGCGACGACTCCGTGCCGACGCCGGAGCAGCAGGCGCCGCCGCCAGCTGCTGCGGAAGAGCAGACGGACACCGGTGGCGGCGCGGGTGGCGGCGCGGGTGGCGGCGCGGGTGGCGGCGCGGGTGGCGGCGCGGGTGGCGGCGCGGGTGGCGGCGGCGCTGCAGGCACGGTCACAGTCACGGTCACGGTCACGGGTGCGGGCGTGGTCTGGTCCTGGTCCTGGGGAGTGGTGGTGAGCGGCGGCGGCACCGCCCTGCGCTGGAACAGGGCTGCGGAGGAGGGCGGCGGCGTGGCGGTGGTGGGCGGGCGGCTGCGCGGCGGCGTGTTGGTGGAGGGGGGCGCGGCGCTGTGGGGCAACCAGGGCTCCAGGTGAGGGGTGGGGGTGGGGAGGGAGAGGGGCGGGGAGTGGGGAGTAGGAGCTGTTGTGCTGGGGGGAGCGCTTTATTTGTGGCACGGAAAGAGGCGTGGGCGACCTGATGGTTGGGCCTTGACGAACAACCCCTGCATGGAAACAGTAAGAACACCCTCCCTCGCTCCTCGTCCTACTTGCTTCCAACCACCGCGCATCACAACGCCCCGCCCCGCCACCCAAACAGTGGCGGCGCGGTGTACGTGTCGGGTCCCGCGGGCCCCCTGGTGCTACACGGCGCCGGCACCGCCGCCGCCTCCAACGGCGCGGCGCAGGACGGCGGCGTACTGGCGGCGGCGGCGGTGGCGCAGGGGGTGTGCGTGCAGGCGGGCGCACAGGTGTGTGTGTGTGTGTCCAGGGTTACATTCATTTTATTTTAGAAGTCCGGGGGTGGGGGGAATGCGGCGCACTGGGCTGGATGCCTATGAAGCAGGGGGGATCACAACAGGCACCCGGCGTCAGTTACACATCAGTGGTACTGCCCGACTGGCTGACTGGCCCTCGCCCCGCTCCCACCTTCCTCCTGTGCCAACTTCACCGCCTGTCACCCCCGCTCGCTCCCTCCCTCCCTCCCTCCACCACTCACTCACTCCCTCCCTCAAACACTTGCATGTGTGGCAGCTCATCGACAATGCCGCGGGCCGCAGCGGCGGCGCCGTCTTCGCCGCACAACTCCAGGCCTACACCGGCGGAGGCGAGGCAGCCGGCGCCGCCGCCGCCGCCGCGGCCGCCGCCGCCGCCGCCGCCGGCACCGGCTGCCGCTACGGCGGCGGCGTGTGGGGCGTGGCGGTGGCGGGGGCGGGCACGCGCGTGTCGGGCAACAGCGCGGGACAGCATGTGAGAGGGGGGGAAGGGGGGGGGGCACGGGAGAGGATAAACGCGAGTCAGTGGGTATGCTGTGGGCGTGTGTCATTTGTGAGTTAGGCTGGCTGGCTCCCAAGTTGCAGCTCCTCAGTGGCACTCCCCTCCGGTCCCATCAACAACCCACTCCTCTGCGCCGCATGCATGCATGCCTGTACCTCACCGGCACCTCGCAGGGTGGGGTGGTGGCGGTGGCGGCGGTCCCCGTCGCGTGAGTGCTCCGGGGGCGTCTGGGGGGGTGTCTAGGGGGGCCTAGGGTTGTGTAGGGGGGCGTCTAGGGTTGTCTGGGGGGGCCGGGCTGCGGGGCGGGTCTCGCGGCATGACTGCCGTGCCGTAGGTGCCGGCGACTGGCTGGAGGGGGGGCGGGGAGGGGGGGAGGGGGGATGGGGAGGGGCCTGACCCCTGGCCCCCACACCCGCCTGCTGCCACACGCACCCTCCCCCCCCCCACACACACACTGTCTTTGCGCAATGTTATCCTTGCGCTCCATCACACACACACACACACTGTCTTTGCGCAATGTTATCCTTGTTATACACACACACACACACACACACACACACACACACACACACACACACACACACACACACACACACACACACACACACAGGGTGTCCATCACCGACGGGGCCCAGGTGGTGGGCAACGCCGCAGTGGGTAAGCCGGGTGCGGGTGGGGTGTGGGTGTGGGGCGTGTGTGTATAGGGGTGTATGTGTATAGGGGTGTTCAGGTGTTAAAGAGCACCAGGAAAACATAGGGGTGTTCAGGTGTGTATAGGGGATGTATCAGGGTGTTGATAGGTGCGTGTATTTGTGGGGATGTGCGGGCGGGCTCGCCTGTGGAAGTGAGTGCGGGCGCATTTGTGTTCATTGCATGACATCAGCAGCCCCGCAACACGCGTACGCACACACACACACACACACACACACACACACACACACACACACACACACACACACACACACACACACACACACGTACACACACACACACAGGCGGCGACGGTGGCGTGCTGTGGCTGAGGGAGGGGTTCAGGAGCCTCACGGTCAAGGTGGGTGGGGGTGGGTGGGCGAGGGACGTGTGCTTGTCTGGGCTGTGTGCTTGCGCGCCCACACTCGCGCACCTACCTCGCCCTGGTCACCGCCTCCTCCCCCCACTTCTCAACCCCCTTCGTCGGCAGTCTTCAGTGCATCCTGTACCGCTTTTCCAAACATCCTTGCAACCCCCTGAAAACTCTCTCGCTTCCTACGCGCCCCGCCCTCCACCTCTCGCCCCCCTCTTCCCACCCCTCCCCAGGGCGCCGGCACGCGTGTGTCGGGCAACCGCGCGGACGAGGGCGGCGTGGTGTGGGGCGACGCCGCCTCGGGCGCCCTCGCCTTGGGACCGGGGGGCGAGGGCGAGGGGCGGGAGGTGGAGGTGGCGGGCAACACCGCGCGAATGAACGGCGGCGCATTCCGGGTGAACACCCTCGAGCAGGTGGGCGGGGCGGGGGTGGGGTGGAAGTGAATGGGGTGAATGGGGGCTGTGTGGGTGTGGTGTGTTTTGGTGGGTGGGTGGTGGTGGGGAGGCGGTGGGTCACACGCACACGGGGGTGGCAGCTCTGTGCTGCAAGGGGCGCTGGGCACGCACAGCAATGTGCACTGTGTGTGTGTGTTTGTATGCATGCGTGTGTGTGTTTTGTCACACAGAGCAGAAGAAAAAGTAAGCACAAGGATCGCGTTTGCGATGCACCATTGCTGCTGAGCCGCCGGTGGAAATCGCGTCTACCTAACCCGCTCCCCCCGCTACCGCCCCTCCCTCCCTCCCGCTCCAGTTCTCCATCTCCGGCCCCGGCACGCGCCTGGCCGACAACGCCGCGGGCGCCTCGGGCGGCGCGCTGGCGGTGCTGGGCGCCGTCACCACCGCCAGCAGCGCCGTGGCGGCCGGCGCGCGGGTGAGCGGCAACAGCGCCGGCAGGTCCGGGTGAGTGGGGGGGGTAGGTGGAGGGAGGAACAAGAGGGGGGAGGAACAAGAGGGAGAGGAGGGAAGGAAGGGAGGGGAGGAGGACGGGGAGGGTTGTAAATACCGGCCCAAGCTAAATCAAACCAAACTGAGCTAGTAAAGCACGGGCAGAGGCGATAGGTGCAGGTGCAGGTGCAAAGCGGTCATGCTAAGGGGGGAGGGACAGGAGGGCGAGGAGGGGGAGGGGCGGGAGGGGCAGGCGGGATTGTGCCGTGGTAGGTGGGACTTGATCGTGTTGCGCCGCGAGCAAGGCAGGGTCGGTTGTGTGTGAGGTTGTTGCAGGGGCCTGCCACTGGGGAAACCTGTACTGGTGGTTTTGGTGCTGAAATAAGTAGCGCCCATGTCACCACGTGTTTTGTTATGTGTGTTGTTGTATGTGTGTATGTGCTGTGTGTTATACAACACCGCAGGGGCTTCCTGTTCGTGCAAGGCCGCAGCTCCGGCAGCGCCACCGGGGACGCCCCCAGCGGTAGTAGCGAGAACAGCGGCAGTAGCAGCGGCAGCGGCAGTAGCAGCGGCAGTAGCAGCTATGCAGACGGGCTGCCCGGTCTGGCTGTGGTGTCAGGTGCGGTGGTGTCGGACAACCGAGCGGAGCGCGGCGGCGGCGGCGCGGTGGCGGTGGTGGGGCGGCTGGGGCGGCTGACTGTGAGCGGGGGGGCGCGGCTGAGCGGCAACAGCGCGGGCGCGGACGGCGGGGCGGTGGCGGTGGCGGCGGGCGGCGGCGGCAGTGGTCTGCTGGAGGCGCTGGAGGTGTCGGCGGGCGCGGAGGTCAGCGACAACCAGGCGCAGGTGCGGGCGGAGGCAGCAGGGGCGACTCTCGGCGACTCTGCGGTCACCGCTGCCCAGCATGCCGGCATGTGGTTTGGTTTCACAGGCGTGTCGGGCGTGCATCCCCCCTACCGCCTGGTTCCCCACCCCGACTAAACTCTTACCACACCACCAATCAGGCATGGGCATCGCAACGTGCTCCCCCTTGCCGTTCGAGCTACCACCACCACCACCACCACCACCACCACCACCACCACCCTTTCCCTGACTTCCACCCGAATCCCCGTACAGGGCAGCGGCGGCGCGGTGTGGGCGGTGTGGGGTCGGGCCGTGGAGCTGAGTGGCGGCGCCGCCATCTCCAACAACCGGGCCAGCCTGGACGGGGGTGAGAGCCACGAGGGGTGGGGGCGGGGGGTCCATTGGCTGTGTGTGTGTGTGTGTGTGTGTGTGTGTGTGTGTGTGTGTGTGTGCGTGTGCGTGTGCGTGTGCGTGTGCGTGTGCGTGTGCGTGACTGTGTGTGCTGCGTGTGTGTGCGTGTGCGTGTAACGTGTGCGTGTGCGTGTGTGTGTGTGTGCGTGTGTGTGCGTGTGCGTGTGTGGTCGTGTGTGTGCGTGTGTGACCGGCGGGGCATTGCAATGAGAGTCACCACAATTACCTCGTATTCCGCCACCTCCTACCCCGACCCCCACCCCCCTCTCATCCCGCCCAGGCGCCCTGGCCTTCGCCTCCTGCGCCGCCTTCGGCACCGCCGCCGGCGTCAGCAACGACGTCGCAGACGGACTGGACGCCGCCAAGGGCAGTAGCAGTAGCAGGGACGGAGGGCTGCGTGTGTTGCTGACCGGTGGCAGTAGCATGATCGGCAACACAGCGGGCCGGGACGGCGGCGCATTGCACGCCGCCGAGAGCGGCAGTAGCAGCAGCGACGGCGGCAGTAGCAGTGGCGGCAGTAGCAGTGGCGGCGGCGGCGGCGGCTACTTCCCCTACCCGGCGAACGGCTGTTGCATGTTGGCGCGGCTGGAGCTGCGGGGCGGCAGTAGCATCTTCGGCTGCAAGGCCCAAGCCGCCGGTGGGTTGGGCGGGTTGTGTGGGTTGTGTGGGTGGGCGGGTGGGTGCAGAGGTAGTTCCGTGGTACTTGTTCCTGCGTTGCCCGTGCCTGCCGCCCGCGCCTACGCCCGCCCCCTCTGCCTGTGCCTGTACCTCTGCCTAAGTACGCCTGCTTACCCCGCCCACCCACCCACACCACACCGACGCGCCCAATTGCGCCGTACCCGCAGGCGGCGCCGTACGTGCGGACTCGGTGGGCGCTGTACTGCTGTACGGGGGCAGCTCCATATCGTACAACAGCGCCGCCACAGGTGGGGCTGTACACGTACGCCCGTACGACACACACACATACACACACACACACACACACACACTGCTCCCCATGCCATGTCTTTGCCCTTGCCCTGTGTGCGCGCGGCGCCGCTACCCCCTGCTACTGTCCCTGGCTGCGCCTTCACTTCTTAGTTAATCATGAATGTAACCCCCTCCCCACTGCAACCCCGCACATCCCACGCGCACCCCCAGCCCGCCCTTCCCTGCCTGCCGCCAACCGCTGCCGCACCACCAACTGCCCACTAACCAACTGAATAGTAAGGGAACCACCCAACTGCCGCGTGTACGGCGTGCAGGCAACGGCGGCGCGCTGTCAGTTGCCTACCGGCTGGGCCGCCTGGTGGTGGCGGGCGGCAGCGGCATGTACGGCAACGCGGCGCGGTCCGCCTCTGGCGGCGCGCTGGCGGCGGCGGCGATTGCGGCGGTGGAGGTGGCGGGGGAGGGCAGCGCTATGAGCGGCAACACAGCAGCGCTGGACGGTGCGTGGGGAGGGTAGAGGGAGGGAGGTCAGGGAGGGGAAAAGCGGGGCGTGCGCGGGTGGGTTGCGGCTGTGACGGGCGTGTGCGTGAAGGGTCCCGCCTGCGTGCTCGGTTGACCGCAACGTCACCACACACGTGCCCACCACACCTGCGACTGCGCTCTCCTCGCTGGATGGCCAGCTGGGGGGGGGGGGTAGCGCGTGCGAGAGAATGAGGTATGGAGGTCGCAGACTTCAACTCACACACACACACACACACACACACACACACACACACACACACACACACACACACACACACACACACACACACAAGCACACACACACACACCGGGCGGGCTTTCGTTTCGTTTGTAACACACACATCCACCCCTACGCCCACCCTGCAGGCGGCGCCATCGCCACTCAGGCCCTGGGCGCGCTGTCGCTGTCCGCGGGCGGCGCCGCCAGCCAGAACGTGGCGGACGGCGGCAGCGGCGGCTTCCTGCTGTTCGCGGGGGACGGCGGCAGTGGCGGCGGCAGCTCGCGGTGCGGGCCGCCGCCGAGCAGTCGCGAGCAGGTGCCGCGGCTGAGGCTGAGGCTGAGGGACTGCGTGATGAGCCAGAACTGGTGAGGCAGGGGAGGGGAGGAGGAGGGGCGTGGGGGGAAGGGGGGGTAGGAGGGCGGGGCTAAAGGGGGGGGGGGGGTAAAGGGGGGGGGGTTGATTGAGGGGGGGGGGAGGTGGAGGTAGAGGGGGGTTAAGCCGCACTGCCCCGACAAGGCGACTCGTGCCACAAACACACGGACAGACACCGGGACCAGTCGTGGCTCTTCCCTTCGCCATTCTGCGTGCTTGCACCTCTGGTGTTGCTCGTGTGGGGGCGGGCTGGTGCAAACCCGCGCCCCCGTCCACACCCCACCGCAAGCTACCACCCACCCCCACCCCATTCATAAGTCATGAATGTCATCCCCCACCCTACCTACGCCTTCACTTCCTGAATAATCATGAATGTAACCCCACCTCTGACGGCAGGGCCACACGCCGCGGCGGCGCCCTTGCCATCGCCAACCCCTACACCCCCGTCTCCAGCCTCACCGCCACCAACTGCACCTTTGAGCGCAACAGCGCCAACTACGCCGGAGGAGCCATTTGGCTACTGCTGCAAGACAGCGTGGTGCTACTGCCGCCGCCACCCCCGCCGCCGCCGCCAGCCCCGCCGCCGCCGCCAACCCCGCCGCCAGGGCCACGGCCGCGGCCGCTGTCACTGGTCCTCCTGGGCCGGGCGCCGCCCCCGGCACCGCCACTTTCACCCCTCCCAGATAGCAGTGACAGCGGTAGCACCAGTGACGGCAGTAGCGGCAGCAGCAGCAGCACTGACAGCAGAAGCGGCCCGGCTGCCGCCTCGCCTCCCGAGGTGTTTGTCGGGGTGGAGGTGCGGGCAGACGCCCCGCCGCCGCCGCCGCCCGACGGCCAGCAACCGCTACAGCCCAGCCCGCCTGGCCTGCCGCCGCCGCCGCAGCGCCCACCCGGCGTGGCGCAGGCGGCGGCGCCGCCGGAGGGGGCGTTTCCTGATGAGGGGGGCCCGGCTGAACACAGCAGCTTGCCCCCGCAACAGCAGCAGCCGCCGGCAGAGCTGCCTGGCGCGACGCCGCCTCCACCCCCACCGCCGCCGCCGCCCCCTCCAGATGCTACAGCCGGCGGCGGGGCGCTGCCGCCGCCGACTGCCGTGCTACAGCTGCTGTTTGACGGCTGCAGCCTGAACGGCAATTCGGCGGTGCTGGGGTCGGGGGGCGCGGTCGCACTGGAGCGGGAGGTGGGGTACGTGGACATGACGATCCACGACCCGCTGCGCCGTGTCATTGGATCCTGGATCCAACCGCCTGCTGCTGCCGCCGAGCCATCGAGCCGTGGTGGAGATGGCAGCGGCAGCGACGGCAGTAGCAGTAGCAGTAGCGGCGGCGGCGGGGCGCGTCTGGAGCTTCCGCCGGCGGTGCGGTTGGTGTTCCGCAACTGCCGCCTGATAGAGAACAGGGCGTCGGAGGCGGGGCCCGGCGGCGCCGTCAGCGCCGTCAGTCGCAGCAGCCTGGGGACCGTCACCGCCGCCGACATAGTCATGAGGATGGAGTACGCCGCCAGCCAGCAGCCGCCGCCGCCGCCGCCACCCCCGCCGCCACCCCCGCCGCCGCCCTCGGCTCCGGCGGAGGGCCCCGGCGGTTCACCGACTGCTGCGGACGGTGGCGACGGCACTGGCGATGGCAGTAGCAGCGACAGTAGCAGCAACGGTGATGGAAGTAGCGACGGCAGTAGCAGCGGCACCGATGGCAGCACCAGGGGCAGCAGCAGCAGCAGCGGCAGTAGCAGCTCCCCCTTTGAGCAGCTGAATAGCCGCGGGCGCCGCCCGATGCTGCGGCTGCTGACGCTGGTGCAAGCCCCCGAGCTGCAGGTGGGCATGTGCGGGTGTGTGTTTGTGTGTGTGTGTGTGTGTGTGTGTGTGTGTTGTGTGTGTGTATATGTGTGCGTGTGTGTGTGCGTGTGTGGGCATGCATGTGCGTGCCCCACGTCGCGCCCCCACCCTCCTCCCCTGTGTGTGGTGACGCCCTTCTGACGCCCGCTCGCCTCCCTAACCACCCACCCGGCGGCATGTGTATGCAGGTGGTGTTTGAGGGTGGCGACACGCGGGTGGCCGACAACAGCGCCGGCGCCTCCTCCCTGTTCGCAAGCCTCACGGCGGCGGGCGCGGAGCCGCACGGCGGCGCAGTCAGCGTGCGGACCGAGCTGGCCGTGCAGCAGCTGGTGCTACTGCAGGTGTGTGCGTGTGTGTGGGGAGGGGGGGCCGGGGAGGGGGTTTGTAGGTACCAGCCCAAGCTAAACCGAACCCAACGCAAAAGAGCGAGGAGGCGAGCGTGGCCTATGCTTTGACAACGGAGTGGCACTCGACACTCGGGGGTGTCGGGGAAAGGGGAGAGAATGTTTGTTGCACGGAGAAACGGAACATGTGTGCGCCCCCGTCCCCGCCACCGCTCACCAGTGCAATCGCCATGTGTGCCTTGGATACGCCTGTGAGTGTATTTGTGTGGTGTGACTGTGCGAGATGAAAGCTTGCCAAATTCTAACACACACACACACACACACGCATGCACACACACATACACACACACACACAACTACACACACACACACACACATGCCCGCTCCCCCCCCCTCACAGGTGGGCATCCCCCTGTACTACGGCCAGCCCGACGGCGCCTACGAGCCGGGGGGGTCCCAGTCCTACGTCCAGCGAGACACCAGTGGCCGCACCCCCACGGCCGTCCTGGCTGACGCACTGGCGGCCACAGCCGCCGCCAACGCCGCCGGCGACGAGGCCGGGCGCTGGGGCGTGAGCGGCGTGCTGCCCGCGCCCTGCCGCGTCATCCTGCGGCCCGGCAGTAGCGGCAGTAGCAGCAGTGGCGGCAGTGGCGGCAGTAGCGGCAGTGACGGCAGTAGCAGTGGCGGCGGCATGCAGTGGGTCAACAACACCGCCAAGGGGCGGGGCGGGGCGCTGCATCTGGCGGCGTGCTCGCTGGAGGTGATCCCGTCCGGGCTCAGCAGCAGCAATGACAATGGCAGTAGCACTGGCAGTAGCAATAGCAATGGCAGTAGCAGCAGCAGTGGCCAGGTCGGGCCCGTGATTGTGTTCGCCGGGAACGAAGCAGGTGTCGATGGGGGCGCGGTGTCCGTTGAGCTGGAGGCTGCCGGCAGTAGCAGCAGCAGCAGTGCGGGCGCCGCCGCTGTGGGGCTGCTCCGGCTACTGCTTGATGAAGCCAGGAACGCCTCCAGGCAGGCTGCAGCAGACGCGGCCGCGGTTGTAGCCGGCAGTAGCAGTGGCCGCCGCCGGCGGAGGCTGTTGCAGCAACAGGACAGTGGCACCGCTGCTACTGCCGCCGCCGGTGCTGCTACTGCCGCCAGTGATCCTGGCGGTGGCGAGGTGGCGGCGCTGGAGCGGGCGCTGGCGGCTGTGGTTGTGCGGGGGCAGCCGCGGCTGGTCGTGTGGCCGCCTGCAGCCGCTGCAGCTGAGGCGGCGGCGGCGGCGGCGGCCAACGCAGCTACAGCCGCCGGTAGCGCTGTAGGCAGTGGCACGGCCAATGCTACTGCTGCTGCTGCCGTGCTGTTCTTGGGCAATGTCGCCCGCTACGGCCAGGGGGGCGCGGTGCGGGTGGAGCTGCACCCCCTGCTCGCGCCGCCGCGGCTGCAGCTGCAGCTGCGACAGCTGCTACAGCCGGGCTCGGGCACGGGCGCAGGCACGGGTGCGGCGTCACCTCCTCCCGGGCCTGCAGTCCCCGTTGCTGGCAGTAGTACCAGTGCCAATAGCGGTGGCACCAGTGGCAGTAGCTCCTCCTCGCCAGGGCCACAGCAGCAGCAGCAGCAGGCGGCGGCGCTGGTGTGGATGGAGGGCGTGGAGCTGCGTGCCAATGAGGCCGGCTTCGGGGGCGGCGGCCTGGCGGTGGTCAGCCTGAGCGGCAATAGCGACACGGCCGGCAGTAGCAGCGGCAGTAGCAGCAGCAGCGGTGATGGCAGTAGCAGCGGCACCGGTGGCAGCAGCAGCGGCAGTAGCAGCGGTGGCAGTGGCAGTAGCAACACCGGTAGCAGCAGTGCTGGCAGTAGCAACATTGTGGAAGCGGCCGTCCTGCGCCACACCCAGGAAGCATCCGCCTTCTTGAACAGCCTCAACGGCAGTAGCAGCAGCAGCGTTAACGGCAGTAGCAGTGGCGGTAGCGCAGCGGTGCTACTGCGGCGCTGCAGCTTCGTCGGCAACCAGGTGACAGGCGTGGGCGCCGCCGCCGCCGCCGGCAGCGCCACAACCTGCGGCGGCGGCGGGCTGCAGCTGGTGGGCGGGCTGGCGGCGGCGGCGCTGGAGGGAGTGGCCCTGACAGGCAACGCCGCGGCGCCCACGGGGCGGCCTAGGGCGTGTGGCGGCGGCGGGGCGTATGTGGGCGAGGGCGGCGCGGCAATGCTGTCGGGCTGCCGGCTGGAGCGGAACACGGCCTCGGCCAACGGCGGCGGCCTGCTGTGCTCGTCCTGCTCCGCACTGCACGTGTACGGCGGCTGGCTGCGCGGCTGTAGCAGCGAGGCGGCCGGCGGCGGCCTGGCCCTGCAGGCCGACGGCAGTAGCAGCGGCGGCAGCAGTAGCAGCGATGGCAGTAGCGGCGGCGGCGGCGGCTGGCGGGCGGCGCTGGTGGTTGTGGAGATCTGGGGCAACCGGGCAGGGACCGGCGGCGGCGTCAGCGCCTGGGCACTGGCCTCCGGCAGTAGCAGCAGCAGTGGCAGTAGCGGCGGCAGTAGCAGCGGCTCGTGGCTACTGCTGCAGCAGTGCCGGCTAGCCAACAACTCCGCAACGGGCGTGGCTGGCGGCGGCGCGGCGGCTGTAGCATCGCTGGGCCAGCCGGCCGCGAGCTACGGCGGCGCCGGCGGCGGTGTGTTTGTGGGCGGCAGCGTGGCGGCGGTGGTGAGTCGGTGCGACCTGTCGGCGGGCAACTGGGCAGGCGGCGCCGGAGCCTCCATCGCCTCCGCCCAGCGCTGCCCGGGTGGCCTTGCCGCGACGCCGGCGGCGGCTGCTACAGCCGTGGCGGCGGCGGCCGCGCCCCAGCAGCAGCTGCTGCTACTGCCGGCGGGCGGCCTGCCGGTGGGGTCTTCGTGGGTGTCGCCGCCGCCGGTGAGTGGGGGCAGAGGCTGCGGAGCACCAGAGGGCGCCGTGGGGGCGGTTATGTGGGGGCGGTTATGTGGGGGCGGTTATGTGGGGGCGGTTGTGTGGGGGGCGGTTGTGTGGGGGGCGGTGGTGTGGGGGCCGGTTGTGTGGGGGGCGGTTGAAGGGACTCCCGGGGCGCCCAGGCACCAGCGCGGTCACGTATGCCGTAATGCCCTTGTGTCCACCCTGCCTCCCTGAACGCCTCCGCTACTGCCTCTGCTACTGCCTCTGCTACTGCCTCCGATGCTGCCTCCGCTACTGCCACGCCTCTCCTGCAGGCCGTGCCGTCACTGCTGCACCGTGCCCTGGCCCGCCTGGCCCGCTTCGCTCCCTCCCCCTCCTCCCCCTCCTCCTCCTCCTGCTGGCCGCTGGCCCTGGCTGACGTGGCGCTGCTCACCGCGCCGCAGGCCCTGGCCCTGGTGCAGCAGGTGGGGGCTGTCGTATTCTAGAATGACCCAAAAGCGCTGGCTAAACAGAGCCTATTACTTGCGATTCATTCCATCCCCTGATATAGCGAGAATGGGGTAGAGGTCGATATATAACAGGGGCGGGTTGAGGGTTCTTGGTTTTGGGGGGAGGGTTACATTCATGATGAAATAAGAAATGAAAGCGTAGCAAGGAACAGTAGTAGGCGGGTGAGGGTGTGGTGCGGTGCGGTGTGGTGTGGGGGAACGGCTGTGTGTGGGTGCGGTGCGCACTGGTGGTGACGGCTCGGCAAGAGTGACGTCCGAACCCGCATGCAGGCCAATGCCACCACCAACAACAACACAAGCACCAGCAGCGCTGCCGCCACCGCCACCGCCACCGCCTCCCGCGCGGCGCTGTGGTTTGAGGACACCTATGCGGAGGCGCTGGCGGTGGGCTGCAGCGGCGGCGGAGCCCAGGCGCTGGCGGGCATGCAGACGGCGGCGGCGGCGGCGGCGGAGGGCGGGAACAGCGGTGGGTGGCTCAAAGGCGAAGCGGCGGGTGGCGACGGCGGCGCAGAGCAGGACGTGACGGCGGCAGCCCTGTTAATAGACAGCAGCGGCAGTAGCAGCGGCAATGGCTCGGCTACAGCCACCACCACCAGCGAGCGGCTGCGGGCGCAGCAGCAGCGGGTGGGGCTGGGGCTGGCGACGTGTGTGGCTCGGCAGGTGGAGGCGGCGGCGGGGCCGCAGGCGGCGGCGGACTTTGCCAACGCCACCAGCAGCAGTAGCAATGGCGGCAGTAGCAGTAGCAGTGGTGGCAGTAGCAGCCCGCTATCGCGTTTGGCCGCAGCGCTCCTCTACCTACCGCCGGCCCGGCTCCGTCTGGTGGGGGTGGCGCTGGCGGCGACGGGGCAGGGGCAGGGGCAGCAGGGGGCGGCGGCGGCGGGGGCTTCCAGTTTGGTTATGACCGTGCCTGACACGGAGGCGGGGGCCGAGGGGCTCGGCAGCGGGCTGCTGCTGCTGGCAGGTGGGGCTGCTACAGCCGAGGCGGCAGCGGCTGCGGCTGCAGCTGCTACAGCCGCCGCGGCGGCGGCGCTGCGGTTCGGGGTGGAGCCGGCGGCGGTGCGCGTGGCGCCGTCACTGCAGGTGTGTGTGTGGGGGGGGGTGAGGGTCTGGGCGTTGGAGAGGTTGTGAATGCAATTGGGCCATACGAAAGATGTGTAGATGCCGTTGTGTCCAGTTGTGCAAAGCCCACTCTACCCGCTACCCAAACCCCCTCCTCCTCCTGGCCTCCTGCCATCCTCTCCCCCCTCCCTCTTCTCCGCACAGCTGCCCACGGGTCAGCCCTTCGCTCTGGCCCTGGAGCTGGTGGACGGCGCCGGACAGCGCGTGGCGGGTAGGGGCCGACGGGGGGTTGGGTTCAAGGATGTTTGGGAAAGCGGTACAGGGGGGGCGGCGGGGTGGGAGTGGGGCCGCAGCTGAGTGCTCGAGAGGAGTGGGAGTGGCTGGGTGGGAGTGGCTGGGTGGGAGTGGCTGAGTGGGAGTGGTTGGGCTGTGGTGCGGGTGTGTATGCGTGTATGTCAAGTGGGGATCACGTGCTGAGGCTCCTGCTACTAGGCCTGAGAGAGCTGCTAGGCATGCTGCCCTCAACCAATTATTCACCCACCGCCCACCCCACCCACACCTGCCCCTCCGCTCCCGTTCCCCATGCACGGCTATCCTCCCCCACCTCCCCCACCTCCCCCACTTCCCCACCCCTCCACCCCCCACAGACCACAGCCAGGTGGTTGTGGAGCTGACGGTGAGCCCCGCCGCCCGCGCCGCACTCACCGCCTCCTCATCCTTCGCAGCGCCCGTGCTGGCGGGGGCGGCGCAGGTGGGTGTGGGACTGTGTGTGTCTGTCTGTGTGTGTGTGGTGGGGGGGGCGTGCCTAGATGGTACAGAGAAGTGTACCGAGGTAGACAGCAGGCGTAGGGGCGCGCGCGGCTCGAGGGGGGGAGCTTCTCTGGCCTGCGGATGTAGATACACAGTGCCCCACGTGGTTGGCCGGTGTGCCGTGTGTGTTGTGCAACCCCCTGTGCAATCCTGGTCCTGACTCAAGCCGCTGCGAGGCGCCCCGTGCCTTGCTCACTCTTTGTCGCTCATAGCTTGATCGGCTCTCTGCTCTCCCCTTTCGCTTTGTTGCCTCCGCCACCCCCATCCGCCTATCCCATACACGCGGACACACACACACACACACACACACACACAAACACAGAAAACACACAATACACACACACATACACACAATACGCACGCAACCACGCAGTGGTACGGTGTGGCGGCGCGCGGCTGGCCCGGACCCGTGGCCCTCCACTTCACCGCCGTCAGCCGCACCGGCGACTACTCGGTGAGGGGGGGGGCGGAGGGGATGTGGGGTGGGGGGGTGCTTGGGGGGTGGGGGTTTGGGGTTTGGGGGAGGAATGCTGCCACGTGTGTCCATGTGTGTTTGAATGCGTAACGTACATGTGTGCATGTAGGTCAGGTTTGGATTCAAGTGACCCGCACTCCCTCGGGACGCTGCTTCCCCATCGTTCCCACCCACTCCAGCCCCTTATTCTCCCCCAGCTCACGCTTCTACCTGTGCTCCGCACGTCATAGATTGGTTTGGTTGGGCTGGTATTTAAACTCCCCCATCCCTCGCCCACGCCCCCCTGCTCACCCTCGCCCTGTGTGTGTGCCGCCAGATCCCGCCGCTGTCGGTGCCCGCCGCGCTGCTGCCCTGCGGCCTTGGCGAGCAGCTGGCAGCCGGCCGCGACGCCGCCCCGCCCCCCTGGACCGCCTGTGCCGCCTGCGCCGCAGACGAGTTCGGACTGTGGACAGACACACGCGGCAGCAGCAGCAGCAGCAGCACCCACATTGGCAGTAGCACCTCCATTGGCAGTAGCAGCAACGGCAGTAGCAGCGGCAACGTCTCGGGGGACGGCGTGGTGGCGCTGATCGACGGCGGCGCGGGCGCGGGGGCTGTAGCAGCGGCCATGCTGGCAGCCCTGGCGGGCGCGGCGCCCTGCTACAACTGCCCGCCCAACGCGGTGTGCCCGGGCGGGCCGCTGCTACTGCCGCGGCCGGGCTTCTGGCACTCGGCCGCCAACAGCAGCGCAATGCAGCGCTGCCCGCAGCCGGACGCGTGTGTGGGCGACGGCGCGGCAGGCGGCGTGGGCGACCCCGTCAGCGCCCTACTGGCACGTCTGGCGGCGCAGGCGCAGCAGCAGCAGCAGGGGCAGCAGGGGCAGGCGCCTCTGGCAAAGAAGCGGGCGCTGCTGCAGGCTGCATCGCCATCACAGGCAGTAGCAGGAGCAGCAGCAACCGGCGCCGCCGATTCGGGCTGTAGCAGCGGCGGCGGCAGTAGCAGCGCCCTGCCGCGGCAGTGGCAGGCGCCCTCTCTGCGGCAGTGTCAGGAGGCGTGGTACGCCAGCAACCCGCCCGGGGCGGCGGTGCTGGCGGCCCTAGCAGCCTACCAGGCAGACATGCGGCTGCAACTGATACAGCCTGCTGCGGGCGCCTCAGGCAACGGCAGTAGCGGCAGTAGCAGCAGCAGCACCGGGTGCCTGCCGGCAAGCAACGCCACCGCTATTGGTGCAGCGGCTACGGCGGCTGCTGGGGAGCTGGCGGGGGAGGGGGGTTTGGAGCTGCTGCGCCCGTGTGTGCTGTGGGGTTTGGCTGACACGCACCCGCTGTCGTACATGGCTGCCCAGTGCGCCGAGGGGTACGCGGGCAACCTGTGTGCCGCCTGCCGCCCGGGCTACTTCATTGACGCCGAGTTCGAGTGCCAGCGTGAGTAGTGGGGGCTTGTGTGGGGTGTGGTAGTTCACTTAAACCCCAGAATAATGATCCGTTGCCAGCCCTGAAAGCATGCGAGCTTTAGAGTTGTGACACACACACACACACACACACACACACACACACACACAATTAGCGCCTGCGGGGACCCCCGGCACGCAAGGACGGCATGTCGTGTCCCCTTGACACGTCACACCGGTCTGTCTGGCTGTCTGCGATACGGTACACGCACACATGTGTTCAGTACTTCACGCGTGTGTGTGTGTGTGTGTGTGTGTCTGCTGACGCGAGTCTCCCCCCCCCACACACACACACACCCACGCATCCCCCCATCCGCCGCCACAGGGTGCCCGGGTGCGGCCCAGACGGCGGTGCTGGGTGTGGTGGCGGTGCTGCTGTCCTCACTCACAGTGCTCTACACCGCCTTCGCCACATTCGCCGAGGTGGGTGTGGGGGGTGCCTGGGTGGGCTTGGGGTGGGCTGGAGTGGGCTGGGGTAGGGTGGGGTGGGGCTGGCAGGCGGGCGGGCGCGCTGGCGGGTTTTCTTGGGAGGGGGAGGAGGAATGCCCTAGTGCTAGTCCTGCTGGTTTCCTGACCTTGTGCGCTCTGGCACTCACTCTCACACACACATGCGGCTCGCACACACGCACCGCAGGACCAAACCAACACCGCCAGCGTGAACGCCAGTGAAATCTTCAAGGTGCGCCCCTGAGTGCCCCTGCCGCTGCCCCCCTGCCGCTGCCCCCCTGCCGCTGCCCCCTGCTGCTGCCCCCTGCCGCTGCGCCGTGCGCGATGCCGTGCGCCGCGCTCACCCCCTACACCCCGCCCGACCCTCACCAGTGATCCCACACGCACCCTCCGTGCCATCATCATCATGCCCCCCCCCAAGAGCCCCTCCCCTCCCCTCCCTCCCCTTGCTCCTCCTCCCACCCTTTTGGTAGCGACTTCGTCTTCAGTGCACCCTGTACCGCTTTTCCAAACGTCCTTGCAACCCCTCCCTCACCTCCCCTCCTCCCCTCCCTCCCCTCCTCCTCCCCTCCCCTGCATCACAGGTGCTGGTGGTGCATCTGCAGTTCTTTGTGATCGTGACGCGCCTCAACATCTCATGGCCCCAGATCATACAGACCATGAGGGTGAGCGAAGAACGCGTGCGAGGCGGGGCGGCGCTATTGCGTGGGTGTGGGTGTGTGTGGCTGTGTGGCTGTATGCGGGTGCAGTGCAGTCAACACCACCCACCCGCTCCACTCTCCGGGGCACAACACCTGCCGCTAAACGCCAACCCCAGACTGCGAACTGCGCAACCTCCCAATCTTCAACCGCCAACTAACCACTTACCGCCAACCACCAACCGCCAACCGCCATGCCAGGCTGTCATGGCCACGGTGACGGGCGCCGAGAACTACGTCACCTTCAGCCCCTCCTGCCTGCTGCCCGCCGCCCGATACGACCCCCCCCACACACACACCGGCACCGGCACGGGCGGGGGGGATGATGGCGGCAGTAGCGGCAGTAGCGGCAGTAGCGGCAGTGGCGGCAGTAGCGGCAGTGGCGGCTACAGCGCTGCCTCGGCCGAGGCGCAGCTGGCGGGCGGGCTGCTACTGCCGCTGGCGGTGGTGGGCGTCAGCTGCGCCGTCTGGACCGTACGGTGCGTGTGTGGGGGTGTGGGGTGGGGAGGTGTAAATACCAGCCCAAACTAAACCAAACCAAGCTCAAACAGCGGAGTACGGGTGGTGATGGTGCAGCAGGGGTGGCTGAGGTGGTGGGTGCTGGAGCGGGGGAACTGCCGGACTCACCCGACTGCCCCGTGCCCTGCCGCCCAAACGCCCAACTGCCCAACTGCCCAACCGCCTGCTGCTCTGCCCTCGCCTTCCATGAATGGTTGACTCCCTTCCTCCCCTCCCCCCTGCATTCCTTGGTAGGGCGACGATTCCTTGACGATTGCGACCTGCTTCGGGCTCAGGCATGTAATCCCCGCCCTCTTCTCCCTCCGCTCCTCCCTGCCTTCCTGCCTGCCTGGGCTGCAGGCACCAGCTATTTGGTCAGGCGTTGCTGAAGCGACTCAGCAACAGGTCAGGCGGCGGCGGTGGCGGCCCGGGCTCGGGACGGGGCGCCAGTGTGCTCGGCCTCGGCGGCGGCGGCGGCGGCAGTAGCACCGGCGGCGGCGGCGGCGGCGGCGGCGGCAGTAGCAGCAGCGGGCTGTGGAAGGCGCTCACACTGGCCACCCGGCGGGGCGGCGGATCGCTCTGGCGCCGCAGTGACACCAGCTCCACCGGTGGCGGCGGCGGCATGGGCTCGGGAGGCGGCGGCGGCGGCGGCGGCGGTAGCAGTGCCGTCATGCGGCGGGCCGGGCGGCGGGCGGCCATAGCCGCAGAGATCCTGGCGACCATGGCGGTGCGGCAGGACAGCATATTCGGCAGTAGCGCCGGCAGTGGCGGCAGTGGCGGCAGCTACAGCCTCAGCCCGTGCGAGGAGGAGCAGGAAGACGAGCTGCGGGAGATGGATGGGGAGGAGGAGGCTGGTGGGCAGGCTGTTGGGAAGGCTGGCGGGGAGGTGGGAGAGGTGGGCAAGGAGCGAGAGGAGAAACAGGCGAAGGAGGGGAGGGAGCCAGCTGGAAACGGGCACAGCAATGACGGCGGGAAATGGAGTGGAGAGGCGGCGGCGGACGACGGATCGTCGGCGGCTGCGCCGGCAGTCACGGCGCCTGCGGCGGCGGCGGCGGCGGGCTTTGCTGCTGCAGTTGAACCGGCGGAGACTCTGCTCGGCACGGGCTGCAGCGGCAGCAGCAGTAGCAGCAGCAGTCCTCGGCAGCTACAGCCGCGGCAGCTACAGCCACAGCCACAGCTACAGCCGCAGGTGTGGCTCGGCAACCCTCTGGCTGAGGATTGCGGCGGCGGCAGTAGTGCGGGTGCGCCACCCGGGGGCCGGCGGCGGGCGCGGAGCACCTCAGGGGGCTGGTGGCGGCGGCGGCGGGCGGTGGCCGAAGGCGCCTCCCGGCCCGAACCCGGCCCCTGCGCCGCGGCTGCAGCTGCTGCGGCGACCGCAGCTGCCATTGCCAGGGCAGGGGCGGGGTCTTGGCGGCCGCTGGCCCCTGCCGCCGCCGCCGCCGCCTGCTCGCGTGGCGGCCCGCCCTCGGCCTTTGCCGCGGCGCACCTTGACCTGCTGGAAGACGAGGAGGAGGAGGGGGAGGAGGAAGAGGAGGAGGGAGTTGGGTTGCGGGAGCAGGCGGGGGGTGCGATGTCGGGCCGGGAGGGAGGCGCGGGGCAGCGGCAGCAGCGGCACTGCCCACTGCCCACCACCACCTTCTCAGTGCTCCGCCAGTCCCACACCAAACACCAACAGCAGCAGCAGCAGCAGCAACAGCGGCCGCCGCCGTTGCAGCGCTGTGTGCGGTTCTCGGACCCGGGTGCCAGTGCCGGTGCTGGCGGCAGCGAGGGCGGCGGCGGCGGCGGCGGCGGCGGCGGCATGGCGGCGCAAGTCGGGCCCAACAGCGGCAGCGCCAGCGCCAGCGGCAGTGGCCAGCTGTCATCGCAGGCGTCACTGCTGGCAGCAGCCTGCAGCGCCGGCCACCCGTCACTGCCGCCGCCGCCACACTTGGCTCTGGCCATTGACACAGTGATGAAGCCGGCGGCGGCGGCGGCGGCAGCGGCGGAACGCGGCGTTGAAGGCGGCGGAGGGAGTGGCGGTGCGGGTGCGACCGACGCTGCGGCTGCGGGTGCGGCAGCGGCTGCGGCGGGTGGGGGTGGGGAGCGGGCCGAGCAGCCCCTGCGGGCACAGCAGTCCGCGCCCGGCTGCCTCAGCCCCTCGGCCGGCGGCGCCAGAGTGGGCGACCGCGG
>NC_057017.1:3974680-3975325 GCF_000002595.2 Chlamydomonas reinhardtii | reverse complement strand
CCCACCCCCCCCCTCCAAACCCCACCACATCAGGTGCCCCTGGCGGTTCAGCTGCTGGTGCTTGTGTTGATCGCGCTGTTCATCCTGTACCCCGCACTGGCGCAGGTGGGGGCGGGCGGGGATGGGTGGGTGGGGGAGTGGGTGGGTGGGGGAATAGGTGGGTGGGTGTAACCCTGCGCCCCCCCCCGCTGGACCTGTGGGCGCCGACGGTGATCGGTACGCACAACACCACAAATGCTGTCTACTTCGCTACACTTCTCTGTACCAATCCTTGCAACCCCCCCCCCCACACACACACACACGTGCAACTTCAGGTAGCATCCGTAAACCGTCGCTTTGCTGCATCGCATACACTGTCTTTGCGCTATGTTTTCCTTGTGCTCTTGAACACACACACACACACGCACACGCACACACACGCAGGTGTCGCTGTCGGTGTTCTCCTGCTACCGCATCGACACCGGCGGAGGGCCCTACCCCGAGATGCAGCGGGTGGGTGGGTGCGGGGTTGGTGTGGGAGGGTGAGCAGCATGTGTGTGTGTGTGTGTGTGTGTGTGTGTGTGAGTGTGTGTGTCAATGTGTGTGGGTGTGTGTGTGGGTGTGTGTGTGTGTATCTCCTTCCAGGCGCGCTCCTGCCCCTGGCCA
>NC_057017.1:3972284-3972838 GCF_000002595.2 Chlamydomonas reinhardtii | reverse complement strand
ACAGGATGCATTGAAGTCTGCAGGGGGGTGTATACACCAGCCCAAACTAAACCAAAACCGACGGAAACGAGCGGGGGACTGGGAATGTGGCCCTGGAACTGGAGTTATCAGGGACACGCATGCACGTGCACACGCACTTGCTGCGTGTCCTTCTCTGCTATGCGCTCACACGCTTTGCGTACGCGCCGCTCCCTCCCTACCCCTCTCCCTCCCCTCCCTCCTCTCCCTCCTCTCCCTGCTCTCCCTCCTCCCCCTCCTCTCCCTCCTCTCCCTCCTCTCCCTCCTCTCCCTCCTCTCCCTCCTCTCCCTCCTCTCCCTCCTCTCCCTCCTCTCCCTCCTCTCCCTCCTCCCCCTCCTCCCCCTCCACCCCACCCCCCCTCCCTCCTCCCGCTCCCCTGCAGGCCGGTTTCACGGTGATCAGCCTTGTGAGTATGGCCGCCGCCCCGCTGCGCAGCCGGCTGCTGGTGGTGCTGGAGTTCCTGTCGCTGGGCGTGCTAAGCAGTGAGTGGCAGGGTTGGCAGCGGGGGGGAGAGGAGGGGGAGGAGGGGGAGGGG
>NC_057017.1:3970421-3971027 GCF_000002595.2 Chlamydomonas reinhardtii | reverse complement strand
GGGCAGAGCCGCAAAACACAAACGGCAGCGGCGGCGGCGCCGCCAGTAAGGCCAAAGGCGCCGGCGGCAGTAGCAAAGGCGCTGGCAGTAGCAAGGCTGGCGCCGGCGGCGGGGCGCCCCTCCGCAGCGGCACCCGCAGTAGCACCGCCAGCAGCAGCCGCCGCAGCGGCAGCGGCAGCCGCAGCGGCAGCCTGCCGAAGCGCGGCAGTAGCAGCAGCGGGGTCGGCGGCAGTAGCAGCGGGGTCGGCAGTAGCGGCGGCGTCAAGCTGGCGGCGTCCCGGGCGGGGACGCTGATGTCCCGGGCGCGGGCGGCGGTGCGGCCGCTGGTGGTGGAGGTGGTGCCACTGCGTGTGGCCAAGAGGTCGGCGCTGGTACACGTGGACACGGCGGTGGGTGGGAGGGTGTGTGGGGAGGGAGGGAAGGAGGGAGGGAGTGTGGGGAGGGGGGAGCGAGGGAGGGAGGGAGGGTTTGAGATGTAGGTACCAGCCCAAACTGAACCAAACCCAACGCAATAGAGCGAGAGGGAGGGAGTGTGTAAGGGTGGGGGTTGTATGTACCAGCCAAGCTAGACCGAACGGAGGTAACGAAGCACAGACCGAGGTGACA
>NC_057017.1:3967989-3968771 GCF_000002595.2 Chlamydomonas reinhardtii | reverse complement strand
GGTATGCGAGGTAACTTCAGGTAACATCCGTAAACCGTCGCTTTGCTGCATCGCATACACTGTCTTTGCGCAACGTTTTCCTTGTGCTCTTTAACACATTCATACACACACGCACGCAGGGTGCGCGACATGAACGCGCGGTGCTACACGGGCACACACCTGGCCCTGTACGTGCCGCTAGGAGTGGTGAGCGCGCGATCGAGGCTGAGGGGCGGGGGTGTGGGGCGGGTGGGGCGGGGCTGTCGTGTTGTTGTGTACTTGTGTGTAGTATGCGGTGTAAGCAGGTGGTGGGAATGCCCCTGTGACGTCGGCGGACTGGACTGACATGGACTCATCTTCCCCCCCATTCTAACAACACACACACACACACACACACACACACACACACACACACACACACACACACACACACACACACATTCCTACACAGACACACACACACACACACATACACACACACGTCCCCACAAACCACTGCGCACACACACAAACACGCACGCACACACGCCCCCCCACCCACCCTACCACTTCCTTTAGTCATGAATGTAACCCCCACCCCACCCACCCACCCTGCGCGCAGGCTGCGGTGTGCCTGTTCTGTCTGGCTCCGCCCGCCGCCTCCGCCGCCGTCATGTGGGTGCACCGGCGGCGGCTGGACGAGTACCACACCGCCCAGACCTACGGCTTCCTGTACAAGAGATACAAGTGAGGGGAGGCGGGCTGGAGGGAGGGAGGGAGGCAGAGGGATGGGGAGGAAGGAGAAGGAGGGAGAGGGAGGGAGG
>NC_057017.1:3908057-3967889 GCF_000002595.2 Chlamydomonas reinhardtii | reverse complement strand
TGAATCATCGCCACTGTGCTGGAAAGAGGAAGAGGAGGAGGAGGAGGAGGAGGAGGAGGAGGAGGGGTCAGTGAGGCGTGTGGCGTCTGACCGCCCATGGGGCCTGGCATGTCCGTGTCCGTGTCCGTGTTCGTGTCGGCATACCTGCCTCCATCCCCACTGACAGCTCCCCTCCCTCCCTGCCCCGCGCCGTCGCCGCCCTGGTTGCCCGTGTCGCCACACAAACACGCACACACAGTCACCATCATGCTCGGGTGAGGGCGCTGGCGGGTGGTTGTCGCGCTGGCAGGTGGCGGCGACGGGTGGTGGCGACTGGTGGTGGTGGGGCTCTCATGCGTTTTCTGCACTGTACTGTGCAGGCAGCCCCCTGCCCCCTGTCAAGCTACCTCACCCCCGCGCGCTCAACCCCCCCCCCCCCCACACACACACACAGGCTGTTCGGTATGGACCGCGCGGCGTCCATGAACTTCAGTCAGGTGCGCTTTTGTTTTGTGGTGTGTGTGTGTGTGTGTGTGTGTGTGTGTGTGTGTGTGTGTGTGTGTGTGTGTGTGTGTGTGTTTGCGCGCTACACAAGCTCCCCCGCCCCCGCCACCACCATCGATGCCGCGAAGCAAAGTTAGCAAACCCTGCAGTCCTAACGCCTACACGCGCAACCCCCTCTACTCCACGCTACTCCGCTCCCGCCCATCCACACCACTCCCACTACTGTCGGCACTGCCCCCTCCCCCTTACTCCACTCGCACCTCCCCCTCCCCACCTCCCCCTCTCCCGCCTTGCAACCTCCTCTCCCTACCCCGCAAGGTGGTCTACCGTTTACCACTTCCTTAACTAGTCATGAATGTAGCCCCCACCCCACACCCCCACCCCCAAACAGGGCTCGGACCTGGCTCTGGGTGTGGTGATCCTCGCCCTCAACGCCGCCTTCCTGCTGGGCCTGCTCACCGCCCTGGCCGCCCACTCCGCCTCCCTGCTACGGCCGCTGCTGCAGCCGCCCGCGCAGGCGGCGGCGGCGGCGGCGCGCGCCGTGGCGGTGCGGCTGCTGCCGGCGGCGGCGGGCTGGCGGTGCTGGGCCACGTGCGTGGAGGAGCAGGGGGTGGCGGAGGGGGAGCAGGGGGAGCAAGGGGAGGAGGAGGAGGAGGGGCAGGGGGGTGGTGGGGGGCCGGTTGGGCAGGTGGGGCTGGTGCTGGCGGAGGGGGAGGCTGTGGGTGTGCCGGTGGGGCGGCGGCAGGGGAAGGCTTAGGCGGTGGGGAGGAGGGGGGGTGGACGGCGGTCATACGTACATGGGGGCAGGGGGTGGCGGTGGGTCGGGAAGGAATGGGGGGCTGGAGGCGGTTCGGCTTCTGCTGCCACTACTGGTGTGGCGGGGTTTCCCAGGATTGTTCATTTCTACACACGAAGTTGCAAGCTCGGGCACATGCACAGACACGCACACCGGTATAACGCATGCATCGACGTGTATGCACACACGCACCGCCTTGACGTTTCGATCGATGAGCAGCACTGTCCGTGCGGCTGCTTGGACACCGTAACCAACACGGGAAGGGCCGTACGGCAGTGGTAGTACTGTCGGACGGTGAACCTGAACGATTTGTGGGGGGGTAGGTAAGGTTGGTTTCCACGTCGGACTGTGTTACCACGTCTAAAGACGGGTCGAAAGGTTGTGCAGTTTTGGGACGGTGCCCAAAACTGAAGTGAACCCGGGTTGGTGTGCGCGCGCATACGGCCGTCTGTACCGCGTGCGGCATCCGTGTATCGCAGGCACTAACATGATTTGATTCTATGTTTGGTATGAATACAACTTGTCCTCATGGCTGAGTGCCGGTTGCCTTAGTTACCGTGACGAGGCAAGTGGCCAAGCCTACACCGCGTGTACCGTTTGAGGCCAAAGGTTTCGAAACAACGCCTCATCTCCCAGACGTTGCTGGATTCGGTTTGAACAGGCACCGCCCGCCAAGTTGCGTCCAATCACGTCTAGGCAAAAGCATCCCGCCAGACAAATCAACATGCCATATTTGCATAGACGTCACTCATCACACCATGGCAGGTCTTAACCTGCGCGCCGGGGCGGCGCTCTTCTCCTCCTCCTCCTCCTCGATCGACATGACATGGCCCTGTCCGCCCCCTCCGCTCCGCACATGCATCCGTGCCACCACAGCTGGTGGTAATGGGCTTGGGGCGGTGACCACCTACCGCCGCCACCAGCTGGCCCGCCACCAATCCTTCTAACCCCAAAAGCCCACTACCCCGCCCTTGTTGCCTCCCACAGCTTCCAGCCGCCCAAATGACACCACCATCACTCGGCGTGCGACGAAGACGCTCTCGAATCGCCCAGGCTGGATTTGCTGAGCCGTTCCCGCTGCTCCGCTTCCGTGTTATTAGCTTTCTCCAGCGCCTCCCGCACCTCCGTAGTAGCGTAGACGACGGTCAGCGGCCCCTGGTTGTACATGTCCAGCAGCTCCCGGTCGCGGGTGAGAGGGTTGAATGGGTCCGACGTCACCTCCACCCGCGCGGCGTCAGCTTCCGCTGCTTTCGCAAACGCCGTACTTGCCTCTGCGCAAGGGACGCGGACCGGCACCTGCGTCGCCAGCCAGCTTGCGAAGCCCTTCAGAGTTTGCTTGCCCACGTCATCAGTCTTGAGCAGGAACGTGAAGTCGGAGCGCGATGTCGACACGTGCCCGACCTCGCCCCTGATGCGAGTCAACACAAAGAACTTGTCGTCATCGTTCGCACACGGAAAGACATGTGAGCATGGGCTTTGCCCCAAGCACGGACCCCTGAGTAATACTTGCAAGGCAGGTTTGGGATCTAACCCAGCAATCAAGCAGACATCAGAAGACTACTTTGAAGTCGCCGTGGGGCCTCACCAAAGGGGTAGGTCGGCATGATGGGCCTGAGGGTGCCCACCTGAATCCGTTGGCCTTTGCGTGAGAGACAAGCCTCATGGCCACGTCGACGCCATCGTACAGCGTGAAGGTCATGCAGTAGAGGGCGGATGGGAAGAGGTCCGCGAAGTAGCCTGCAGGGCAAAGGACGCGTGTGGCCCTGGGTCCCCTGCTAGGCCCTAAAAGATCTCAACAATACTACGCAAGCCTCCTGGTCTATGCTGCGACTGGAGAAGGCCAACATCGTAGGCATTGCGCCTTGCATCGCTGCAGCATGGCCCCTCACATTAACTCACTCGCACGACAAACTGCAGCTGCAGGGGTCTTCCAGCTCCTTGTTGGGAGCCCCGCCGCTGAGGCCCCCTGACCCGCGCCCGACAGGCGCCAATCCAAGCAACTAACAAACAAGTCGGCAGCACCTACCAGCGTCTGCGGCGCCTCCTAAGCTCTGCCCTGCCGCCACGCCTGTTGAATGAAAGAAGGAGTGAATGAATGACGAACGCGGAAATACGGAAGCAGCCAAGGGGACTATGTAAGCAATTGATTGTACGCCAGGCGCCATGACCACCGTTCACAAGTGCTGGCACAATGCGTCAGGCTGACATCGGGTTCAATGTGCGCCGTTGCAGCTGTCAATTCCAAGTTCTAGCATCATGTAAATGCTAACCGGCAGCTGTAGGCGGCCAGTCTGCAGGGGACGCAGCATGGATCCCTGGAGATGTAAGCAATCCGTTGCCACTAAGGCTCGCGCAGCTCTAGCAGAGGTTGAACTGGTTGAAGGTGCCAGCCACCTCTGCCACTGTACGTGTACAACCACCGCGGGCCCCTACTGTGCCAATCCCCTAATGAGCAGAGGCCTGGCAACCACCAGCCGTCTCCTCACGCCCAGGCCGCCCGACACTGTTACAGGGGAAGGGGCACATGCAGGTTGGCACTAGAATGCCGCCAGCGTGCGCCCGAGCCGGGGCTACAAAATACAGCTTCCCGCCCGAAATTGTTTCCAGAACGCATACAAGCCCGCCCTCTGTTTCAAGGGGCGCTGTGCACGGCCTCGCCAGCCCTCTCCCGTCAGGCCGTCTGAGGGACCGATTTCAGGCTGCGCAAGGCTGTCCGTTGTGTTGAGGAAGGTTTCGCGGAACGGAGCGTGCCCCGCCGCGCCCCGCAGCCCCCGGCAACTACCAACCCGCCCCCATTCACGGTGGGCCCAATCTGCTGCCGGTCCGCAACAAACCGCGCGCCGATACCGACCCTACAGTCTCGTGGAAATGCTCACCAGTAGCAGCCGGCAGCGACCCTGCAGGGCGAGGAAAGCAGAAAGGACCCAGTGAGAATGCAGTTCAAGGTTGCGGACAAACACCACCCCAACGCGCTTTGAGGATAATCACGGTCCCGTGCAGCTGTGCCCTTCAGAAATCCACCTCTGGCGAGTGGATCCCCGCGACGGCCAGCGTATTGTGCTTAGGCACATTTGCCGGTAAGCCAATCCCTAAGCCAGGATACCTTTTACACTCACCAGCTCCCACCGCGGTCTCTGCGCCCTGGGAAGCTGCCGCGCCTGCAGAACCGGGAGGTACAAGCAAATTACGACATGCACTCCGCTGCGCGTTTCATGCCTTAGTGAACCTCAACAACACATCACGTGAAAAGCCTCGAAAGCCCCACTGACTGCCATCGTAGTCTCTATGCCCGCTTATCTGATCCTGTGGGACCATTCGTGCACCCCATGCCAGCATTCCCGTGAGACCAAGTAAGGTAAGCATCTAAGATCAGAATTCATACTACGGACGGCTTTCAGCTGTTTGAGGAGGGTGTCGTGGAGAGGAGGACTTCGTGGAAAGGACAGCAAACGTCGCCATCGTAAATGATTAGAGGCAAGATAGCCAATCACCCTGTCAGCGGTTGTGTCCACAGACAAAGGTCCCCCCCACACACACAGGCAGGGGTCAGATTAGTCAGATTCCACAATTGCCAACCAGCCATGCAGGCTTGAAGGGGCCGTAGCTCAGCTATCATAGTATGTGTGTGTGCGTACGTGCGTGCGTGTGTGTGTGCGCGTGTGCGGGAGGAGAGCGTGTCCCATCCAGGGGAGGATGTCTCCCCGCCCTGGTCAAACCCTGGGTGACTCCTCCGTTGTGAAACCCCTCCCCAGTACCCACTGTCCCTACTCTGGGCGTGTGCGCGCTGTTCAGCTCCGTCAAGTACGTAGTTAATCATCGCGTAGTGCTAGATCTGCCGATTTTTCCCAGGCCAAGCAAAAACACACCTAACTCACCGGCCCCGGCCGCGCTCCCCATGCCCAGGTCAGCCGCCGCGCCTGCGTCACCTGAAAGCGACCAAAACGTACATCCAAACAGAGTGCAGATCTAAATGAAAGGCATGCGCAGATTGGAAGGCTGCATGTGCCCGATGCAGCCTCATGGACGGGGAGGAACAGCACGCAGCGCCTCAACCGACAAACAAAGCTGGCGTCTGCCCCCAACCTCACTGTGCACCACCGCTGCCCAGCGACCACCCCTGCGCTGCGGCGTGTCGTGACCTCCCCGCTACTCTTCGCGCAAAGCCCTACTCACCAGCTCTTGTTGTGCCAGCAGCTGCGCCTGCACAAAATGATTGCGATCACAAGGCAATGCAGGCAGTCAGTATCACCAGGGCAGAGCACATCACGCCCTGCTAACAAGGGCCAGAGCCCGAGGGACGCGAGGCTATGGCGGATGCAGATCGTCATCGACAGTTGAGCCCAGCCACTAGCCAGCCTCCTGGCCAACCCCCCCCCTGGCCTCCATACCCTGGGCAGCCTCTTGAACTCCCCTGGCCTGCATCCCCTGTCCCGTCCCATACATTCCCGTCATTTCGAAACCCCGCACGGCAGTTACATCATCCATATCCAGAGCATGCCAGCTCTGCGGACCTCACCTTGAGCGTGGATAATCTGGTCCGCCCTCGCCGGCCTCAACCTGGCCCGCTCGAGACCCGCCTGGCTCGCAATCTGCAGGTCCTCCAGCGTCTCATAGCCACCCTCCCATAGCCGGCGCAGGTCCTCATCGGTGAATCGGCTTGCTCCGGTAGGCCCCAGCCATTTCTCTAAAGGCACGCGCAGGCCGACCCAAGCCATCGCCTGGGCTTTAATGTACCATCATAAGCTATTTGAATTTATAATTTGTGCTTGAAGCTTGATACTGCACTCTGGCGAGCTGTGCCAGTTAACCGAATGAAGGAAAGCGTGTAGCATCGAAAGACCTCATGTCGCCGTTCTTTTCTCTCGATATGCTCGCATTCGCTGCAAGACTTCTCCATGCCAATAGAACGTATGCGTATTAGGCCAATAGAAGCGTCGCGGGCGTATTTCCATCGCAGCTCGCCGGTCAAAGTTGCATACAGCGCCTGTGCGCGTATGCGTCCGTGCTCAACCTTTCAGGTGCTGTCCGAGCTCAACCTTTCTTAACCAAACCGGCGCCCCGATTTGATGGCTATGTAATGACATGCAGTCCAGCTCTTACCCCGATATCGCTGACATGCAACCTGCAACCCCTCGGCACCTGCCGCGGCTGTTACCCGACCATCCCCGACGCCCCCTGCTTCCACATTCGCTGCAACGTCAACCTAATGCATAGTTGGTACATATCCAGCACAACCCCCACTTAATTGCCGTCCATTTGGGGTACCGTCCCTGGCCCGTCCTCTCTGGCCCCAGTCGGCCGTCCCTAGCTATCGGCCAGACACCGCATCATGCACATATCCTACATACCATTTAGATCGCCACGGTTACTCGACATTCCGACTTTGTACCTCGGCGCCCGAACATAGCTGGGGTGCCCACAGCGGAATTGAGGATGGTCGTGCAGGGTCATGGTCCCCTACAGCTGTGCCTACAGCGGCAGAAGTGATCCCAGCAGCGTACTCTGTGGCGCTCTTCGCTATCCACCACCCGTACGTAAGCAAGATGCTAGCACTATAGGTGCTTGGGCCCATCCGCCGGCCAAAACACAAAAAACTTAGCGTCGCGCCCAGGCCAACCACCGCGCCTGCAGCACCTGAAAGCAACCAAAGCGGGCGTTCTCGGGCCAAGGTGCCCTCGCGCCCATCACCCACCGCTAGTAGCTAGTAGCTAGTGCGCCACCTCCACGCGGCCCGTCTCCGTGTCATACCGCAGCCGCCCCAGCACCTCCAGCCGCCGCAGCAGCAGCCGCTTGGACGGCTGGGACAGGTCCCAGAACTGCACGTGGCCGGCACACATCCACTCCAGGTAGCTATGAGGCAGGCAGCTCAGCCGGCAGCCGAAGTAGCGGGTGCCGAACTCATGCTCGGCGGCCCTCGCCTCACACAGCTCGGCCTCCGTGGCCGGCTGCGGCCGCCACACCGGCTCGTAGCCGGTGACGTAGGTCTTGGCCGCATCCTCTGCTGCCGCCGCCAGTGCCGCCTCAGCCGCCGCCGCCGCCTCCTGGTCGGACCAGCGGGCTGCTGCTGCCGCAATGGGCGTCAGCGGCAGGCCTGCCGGCGCAACCGGCCGCACCACCCTCCACACAAGCAGCTGCCGCAGCGTCTCCGGCCTGCCCACGAACAAGCCCGGCTGCCGGCACATCCAGCTGGTGAACTCAAAAGGCAGCTCCGTCACACGTGTGCTGCTGTACTGGCGGCTGAAACCCAGCACCGGAGCGGGCCCCACCTCCGCCTCCTCCTCCTCCTCCTCCGCCTCCTCCTGCTCCCCCCCCCCTCCTGCTGCTGCACCTGCTGCTGCACCTGCTGCACCTGCGCCGCCTGTGCCACATGAGGCGGCGGCGGCGGCGGCAGCACTGGCGGCGGCCAGCAGCAGCTGGCTGTAGCGCTCGTCACGCCCTGGTCATCGGCGGCGGCGGTGCCCGCTTGCACGGCGCATCTGGCGCCGCCGCCGAGCCGCCTGCCGCCGCCGCACCTGGTGAGGCAGCAGCAGGCGACGGTGAGGCGGGCGGCGGGGGGCTGCTGCGCCGCAGCACCTTTTTCGGCCGCTCGCCGCCGCCGCCCTCACCCTCCCCAGCAGCAGCAGCAGGCGGCGGGGGCCGCTGCCGCTTCGGCGCGCCGCCACCAGCCACCCGCAGCTGGCGCTGCTGCTGGCGCTGCTGCTGCTTACGCTCCTTCTCAGCACTGCCGCCACCACCGCCGGTGTCGGCGGCGGCACCGCCTCCCCGTCCTCCTCCTCCTGCTCCTCCTCCTGCTCCTCCTCCTGCTCCTCCTGCTCCTCCACCGCTGCCGCTGCTGCTGCTGCCGCTGCTGCTGCTGCACGCCGCCAGCGCCCGCTGGATGGCCTTCCGCATGCGCGCCAGCCCCGCTGCATCCGCCCGGCGGCCGGCCCGCCGCAGCTCCGCCCCGCGCTCCTCGCTGTAGCGCTTGTGCTGCAGGCCCTTGCGCAGCAGCTGCACGGCGGTGCGGCCCTTGGCGTCTGGGGTGTTTGGGTCGAAACCGGCCTGTAGATGCACGTGTGTGTGGGCGTGCAATGGGGGAGCGGAGGGGAGTTCATTCCTATGACAGATGGCAAGCGAGGGGAGGGACGGTTGTCGCATCATGCAGACACACAACAACAGAGCGATGAAAAGCAGAGTTAGGGATCGGCACATGTGCAGGCAGCTGCGCCGATGATCAGCACCAGCTGCGGTGACATGCAAACACGCGCTACCGATTGACCGATTGCAACAATGACGAGACGCTGTGCTGTGCTGTGCTGTGCTGTACTACACACCCATCCTCACGCACACCTGCAGCAGCACCGGCAGCGCCCTCCTCAAGTACCGAGCCCGCCTTGAGTGCTGGCAGGCGCCATCCGCAGCCGGGCGCGCCTGCTATGTAATGTTGGGTGGGGCGGTGTGTGTGTGTGTGTGGGGGGGGGGTGATACGGTAAGCATGTGTAGCTGGCATGCCGAGGTAGGAGCGCGCAGCCGCATGCGGCTCGGCTGCCCTTCCATTCGTTTGAGTGCATGTGCATTTGCGGCCGGCCGGCTTGCGGGGCACCATACATTCATTCATACCATGCGGCGTGTGCAGCGGCCGGGCATGCACGGGCGTGCACGCATCCCTGTCTTACATCCCGCCTGCCCGCCTCAAAGCCTGAGGTTACCTGTGGCGGGTCTGGGTAATATTGTCGCCGCAGGCAGCGCTTCACCTGCACGGATGGGGGAGGGGCAGGCGCGGGGCGGGCGGGCAGGGGGGGGGGGGCGCAAGTTCGCGATGGGATGGAGGCAGGACAAGGGCCGAACGCGCGCGGTTGTAAACTGAGATTGCCCACTGACCATCAAGTGAAGCGCCGTGTCACCCCGATCGCAGTCTTCTGCCGTCGCAGCGGACGCCCGCCGGCCACGAGCATGTCCTCCAGCGTGGCTTCCGCGGTCCCTAGCTCCAGGCCAGTCTCAGCCCGCCTAAGGAGACGCAAATTCACGTAAATGGTTGCTGTTATGGGTCCATCCAAAGCATCCACCAAGTCGTGTTGCGGTTGGCAAGCGTTTTGCATTCATACCTGCACTTTGGAGGCTCCCTTCCCGACAGCAGGTCCAGCAGACCGGAAACGTTTTTCACAGCCTGTGTGGTTGTGCCAGGCCCCATATCGCGGCGTGAGTGTGTCGGTGTTCTGCATGTCGGTGTCGCACTTTCGCAACCCTTGCAGTCCAGCTTGCAGCATGCTTTCGCGCAGCTATCAACCTCTCCACAGCCAATACGAGGCTCACCATGTTGGGTTTACTTGTGGACGTCTTCGCAAGCTTGCCAGCATGTTGCTGCTGCGCGCGGCGTGCCTCGCCGCGGCGGGTTCCTTTAAGCTCAGCATCAGACATGCTGGTGCGTTTTTGCTTGGCAATGACAGATAGTAATAAAACACGTCCAACTGTTACGAGACCTTGCCTTGTCTGTGCCCCATCAAGGTGTGCGGGCATGCGGCGGCTGTTGAGGGCTTGCCCCGCACTAACGAGGAGGCAAGGCGCAGTGCGGCACCAAGTGTGTAATGACAGACCTGTCAGCATCACACCCTAAAAGCAACTTCTATCATTCGATGCTATCCCGGTCCCCAGCCACGAACGTCGGTAGATATGGGGGGTGGCTCGGTGTACATGAAGTACGGCGTACACGGTTTGCATTAAGGCATTGAGCCAGCCGGTGGCCGCAACACGCATCCATTTAGCGGCTCAGACGCCCGCACGCTCTAATCCGGCACGCAGGGAGCATTGATTACACCACCACAAAGACTCCCATGCCCGCCAACGTATCCAGCTCCAAAGAAATTAACTTAGCGGCACCGACACAAAAACACGCGCACATGCTGGCTCGGTAACACGCGGCAGGACTGGCGCCCAACGTACCCCCCGCAAAACGTGGCAGCATCCGTAACGCGCCCGCCTTGTGCACACCTCACAATCACTGCTGGCTTTCTCGGCTTCGCATCGTCAGTCTTAATAGCACTTTTGATAGGTGGTCAGGCAGGTAAGCGGACCACCAGTAGGACACTGGTAGGAACAATGGCTAAGCTGACACTTCAAAACCACACTATAGTCCAGCTGTTGGCTAGTACTACGTACCGAACGGTACAAACGGCTCCTAACTGTCCTAAGCCCCCCCTCTGACACCGCATGCCGCCAGTATGCCTAAATCCGGGCACGCGCAAAAAACATCCACCCACAACCAAACAATGTCCCCACAGCATGCCTCCAGCCTTCTCTTCACCCGGACACAGCCAACCAACAGCTTTGACCTGCACCTGACTGTATCTGCATTCATTACCACCACCTGAGGACCAACGCCCCCACACCTACACAGCAAGCCCACCCAGGCAGCCCGGCCGCCTCACCGCCGCCGCGCCGCCGCCAGCTGCTGCAGCCGGCCCGCCTCCCGCCGCAGAGACACCACCGCGCCAGGCGCCGCCGCCCGCGCCGCCGCGCGCAGCGCTGCGCGCCCGCCGCGCGTGCGGACGTCCGGCAATGCCCTGCGACCCTCCTCCTCCTCGTTCTTCTCCTCATCCTCTCGCACCCCACCAACAGAACGGCGCGGCCGCGTTCGCTGCCGCCTCCGCTGCCGCCGCACCACCCACAGAGCCGCCATGCCCGTCAGCGCCTCCGCCGCCGCCTGCAGCTGCCGAGCCACCACCGCCTCCTCCTGCTCCTGGCCCTCCTCATCATCGCCCTCGCCCCGCCCGCCGCCGTCGCGGCCCCGCGGCCCGCTGTTGTACCGCAGCGGCAGCGCCTCCGCCCGCGCCGCCAGCCGCCGCAGCAGCAGCGCCGCCAGCGCCGGGCGCAGCTCGCCACCCAGCGCCGCCAGCGCCGCACAGGCGGCCGCCGCCGCGCCCAGCGGCAGCGGCGGCGGCGCCGCCGCAGCGCCCACGCCACCGCCGCCGGCCGGGTGTGCCAGGTGGCGGGCAATGACGCCCGCCAGCCGCGGCGTCAGCCGCCGCACCGCCGCCCGCTGCGCCTGCAGCTGCTGCGGTAGCCGCTGCTGCTCCGCCGCCTCTGCCGGCTCCACTGGCTCCGCCGCCGCCGCCGCCGCTGCGCCCAGTCGTGTGGCGGCCAGGCCCTGCAGCAGCTGCACCAGGTCGCGGCCGGACACCACAGCCGCCGCGCCGCGAGAGCCCGCCTCCACCGCGCCCCTGACCGGGCCGCCGCCCTGGGCTGCAGCAGCAGCAGCGGCGGCGGCAACAGTCGGCAGCGGCAGCGGCTGTGGCTGTAGCAGCAGGCGGCGCTGCAGGTGGCCCAGCACCGAGGCCGCTGCTACAGCCAGCTCGGGCCGGTGCCGCAGCGCCGCCTCCCACTGCCGCGGGAACGCCGCTCGCGGCTCCTCCTGCCCCTGCCGCTGCCCCTGCTCCGGCTGCAATGCAGTCGCGCCCACATCCTCACCAGCGCCTGCTGCCTGCTGCTGCTGCTGCCGCAGGCGCAGGGCGCGGTTCTGGGTCTCAGCCACCCATGCCTCCTGCCGCGCGGCGGTGTGCGCCTGCAACAGTCGGCCCAGGCTGTACAGCGACAGCGCCAGGTCCGACGTCGACAGCAGCTCGGCCTGCGGCTGCAATTGGGAGGCCCGCACCGCGGCGCCTGTTGCAGCAGAGCCCGCGGCGGCGTCGGCGGCGGCGCACAGCTCGCCCAGCCGCCGCAGCGCCGCCGCCAGCGCCGCCGCCGGCAGCACGGCGCGCATGTCCGCCAGCGCCGCCAGACCCATGGCCAGGTCACGACCCGACAGAGGCGCCGCCGCCGCTGCCGCCGCCGCCTCCGAGGCGGACGTATTGGCGGCGCCGGCGGCGGCGCCTGGCGGCGCCGCCAGCAGCACGTGCCGCACCGCCGCCACCACGGCGCCCGCCAGGCCGTAGCGGCGCCCGCCGCCCTCCAGCGTGACGCCCAGGGCCGCCGCCGCCTGCAGCGCCATCGCCACCTGGCGGGGGCTGGCCGGCGCAGCAGTGGCGGCCGCCGCCGCCGCCGACAGACCCAGCGCCTCAGTGCCGGCAGCACCCGCGGCCGCCGCCGCCACAACGGCTTCTTCTGCACCCCCGACAGCAGAGGCCGGGAGCGAGCTAGCGGCGGCGGCGCCGCCGCTGCTCCTCGTGCCACTCGCCGCGCGCATGGCGGCGGCGGCTGCGGCCCAGCCGCGCAGGGACCTCTCCAGCGCGGCGGCGGCGGTACTGCGCTGCGAGGCGGCGCCCATGCCGGACAGCGCCCGCAGCAGCGTCACCAGCGTGCGAGCCGGCACCACAGCCGCAGCCGCAGCCGTCGCGGGGGCGCCGGGTGCTCCGGCTGGCTGGGGTGGGCCTGGCGCCGCCGCCGCCGCCGCCGCCAGGTCGGCCTCCGCCGCCGCCAGCTGCCGCACGATGGCGACCAGCCGGTCCAGCAGGGGCTGTGGGGGGCGAGGGAAGGGGGCCGAGGGAGTGGGGGGGGGGTTACATTCACGATTACGTAAGGGAGTGGTAGACGGTAGACAATCTGGGGGGAGCGGAAGGGGCTTTGTTTGTAACCCTTCCCGTGCCCTTGCTCTTTCAACACAACAACATCAGCCGCCCCAGCGCATTAAGACACTGCCGACCCAGTTAACTGCCGCATACACTTACCGGCCCATTCAACCAACAGCTAACGAATACCCTACACCCACCCACCCACATACACACACACACGCTGTACGCTGCAGCCCCCTCCCCTCCCCCTCCCCCTCCTCACCTTGGGCAGCACCAGCCCCAGCCGCCCCACGCCCCACAGCGCCATGGCCAGCTCCCCCCCGCGCAGCTCGCCCGCCGCCGCCGCCGCCAGCAGCCGCCGCAGCAGGCAGCTGGCGGCCTCGGGCGGCGGCGCCCACCGCAGCCGCCCCAGCGCCCACCAGCTGTTGGCCAGCTCCTGCGGGCCCACGCCCACCTGCCCACCGCCGCCGGCACCCGCGCCGCCGCCGGCACCATTACTACTACTGCTGTAGTACGAGTAAGAGTCTCCCTGCTGTGGGTGTGGGTGCTGGTGCAGCTGCAGCTGCCCCCCGCGCGCCTCCTCCGCCTCCTCCGCCTCCACCGCCGCCGCCAGCCGGCCAACCGCCGCCGCCATCCAGCCCGAGGGGGGCCGGAAGCCCAGCCGCGCCGCCGCCCACAGCGCGTTCGCCACCTCCAGCCCCCCGCCGCCGCCGCCGCCGCCCGCCCTGGAGCCGGCGGGGCCCAGGATGAGCGTGAGGCTGCGCCCGACCAGCGCCGGCGGCAGCAGCGCCAGCGCCGTGCCGCCTGCTGCACCTGCTGCCTGCTGCTGCTGCTGCTGGTCCGGCTGCTGCTGGTGCTGCTCCTCTGTCTGCAGCTGCAGCCCCATGTGCGCACAGCCCACCAGGCACGCCGCCAGCTGCTGCGGCTCCATGCCGGCACCCGCACCGCCCCCGGTACCCGCACCCGCGCCCGCGCCCGCGCCCGCGCCCGCACCGGCGCCGCAGCAGCGCTCCCAGGCGCCGAGCAGCCGCTGCAGCTGCGCCGCCGCCTCGGGGCCGGCCGGCGCATACCGCATCGCGCCCAGCGCCCACACCAGGTGCCCCACATCCTGCCCGTTCAGGCGCGGCGCGGCGGCGGCGGCGGCGCCCGCCAGCGCCGCCACCCACTCGCCGCCGGGCGCCAGACCCAGCCGCGCCGTGGACCAGGCCAGCAGCGCCAGCGACTGCGGCTCCAGCGCGGGCTGCGAGCGCCGCCCCCGGCCCACGCCGCGACCCCGCCAGCGCTCGCCGCCTTCCCGCTCCCCGGCGGCAGCAGCTGGCGGCGGCGGCGCCGCCGCCGCCCGCCACAATGCCATGCATCGCTCCAGGAACGCCGCCCGCCAGGCCGCCGGCGGCGCGAACTCGAACCGCGCCAGGGCGGCGGCGGCGCCCGCCAGCGCCTGCGGCTCGTAGCCGTGCAGCGCCGGCGCGGTGGCCTCGCACAGCGCCGCCAGCCACGCCGCCGGCGGCTGGAAGCGCAACGCCGACAGCGCCCACAGCGTGTTGGCGGTGGACTGCGGCGACAGCGCCGCCAGCAGCCGCCGCCGCCCCGCCGCCGCCAGCGCGTCGCGCAGGAAGCCGGGCGGCAGCAGCGGCGGCGGCGCCGCCTCATGCGTCCGCGCCCCTCCCCCTCCTCCGCCGTGGTGCTGCTGCAGCGGCAGCGCTGCGTCCAGTGTGGCCACCGCCCACAGTGTGAGGCTGAGGTCCTGGCCGCTGAAGCGACCCAGCGCCGGCTGGCTCGCCGCCAGCATAGCGCCCGCCCAGCGCCGCCACTCGCCGCCGCCCGGCAGCCGCGCCGCCGTCGGGGCGGCGGAGCTGGCGGGAGAGCCTGCCGCCGGTGTCGCTGTCGCTGCAGGGGCAGTAGCAGCGGCTGCAGGGGCAGCAGCGGCAGTAGCCGCGGCGCGCAGGGGCTCCAGCCGGGGCGCGGCCTTGGCCACAGCCCACAGGGCGGTGGACAGGCTGCGCGGCGGCAGCTCGCGCGCGCGGCCCAGGCGCAGGCAGCTGCCGGCCAGCTCCCACAGGTAGGACAGGTCGGCCTCCGCTGCGGCCGCGGCCGCCTGTTGCGCCTGAACCGCTGGCAGCAGCTCCTGCCCTTGCTCACCCGCGGCGTCATCCACGTAGGCGGCTGCGGCTGCACCAACAGTCAGGCGCCGTGGCGGCGGCGGCGCTGCCGCTGGCGGCGGCGCCGCCAGCAGCAGCTTGGCGCCGGCGGCCAGCAGCGCGGGCATGTGGGCGGGCAGCAGGCAGCCGGCGGCGGCGGCGCCCGACTGCAGGCGGCGCAGGTCGGTCAGGCTGTGCGCCTGGTCGCGAATGGCGATGAACAGCCGACCCTCGGCGGGACTGCTACTGCCGGCCCCGCTGGCGCTGGTGTGGGCGCTGTGGGTGGTGCTGCTACTGCCGCTCCCGGCGTCCGTGGGGGCGCCGTGGCGGCTGTGCCCTCCCTCCTGCCCTCCCTCCTGCCCCTGTTGCTGCTCGGGCGGGTGCACCTCCGGCTGCGGGCCGCGGGCGCCGGGGCCTGAGGAGCCAGCAGTGGGGCGGCCCGGCGGCGCGCCGCTGCCGTCGAAGGGCTCAGATGGGAAGCCCGACGGCCGCGGCGCGCGGCGGCGTGCGGCGGCGGCGGCGGAGGAGGAGCTAGCGGCGCCGTCATACGACACACGCAGGCTGGCGGCCGCGGCGGCGCGAGCCGTGGGGCTGCCGGCGCTGCCTCTCCCGCCCTCGCCCTCGCCTCCTGCTGCGCCACTGCTGCCGCCCAGCCCCTTGCCACTGCCGGCGGCGGCGACGGCGCTCCCGCGGGCCCGGAGCCCAGGCGCGGCAGCCGCCGCCGCCTCCATAGCCTCCATCAGCCGTGCGCTACGGGCGACGACCAGCGGCGGCGGCGACGGCGCGGCGGCGGGCGGCAGGCGGCGGCGCCACAGGCGGCGGGACGTGGGGCCGACTGGGTAGGGCTCAGCGGCTGACAGGTTCTGTGCGCCGGCGTGCGGGGCGCCGCCGGTGTGCTGCTGGTGCGCCATGTCGGTCTGTGTGGACATGCCGGGCAGCGATGTAAGAGGAGATTAGGATTAAGACATGCCCCCAGCTGGCGTCAACGTCGACGCCACGGGTCGTGTGCTTGGCTGACACATTGGCAGGCCGCGGCCACCCGATGCACGCAAACACATACACACGCGCACCCCCCAAAAAGTCACGCGCTCACAACCCCTAACAGCTCACAGCACGCAGGGCCCCGGCCCACCTGTCGCCTGGGCCGCGGCGGCGGCGCCATCAGGCCCACCGGCGCCCGCGCCCCCGCACTCCCCGACCGCGGCTGCTGAAGCTGCTGGAGCTGCTGCAGGCGCGGGCGCGGCTCCGACACAGCCCAGTGCTGCTGCCCTGGCGCCCCCGCCTCGGAGCTGGGCGCAGTCACTGTTGCTGCGGTGACGTGGGATCGGCGGGCGCGCGCGGAGGCCGCCGCGGCGGGGCCGGCGACATCGGACTGGCTTGTGAGGCGGGCGCCCGCGCCGTGTCCCACATGGCCCAGGGCTGCCAGGAAGCTGCGGGCGCGGCTCCTGCGCGACGTCTGTGAGGTGCAGGGGGATGACAGGCGGGGGCGGGAGGGTTCGAGGAATGAGCGATGAGGTAGCAGAGACTGCGCCGGCGACAGGGCTAGGCCAAACCACAAGGCGTCCGACACGCCGCGCAACACCACCACAAGGCCTTCCGCCGAAACTCGGGCGGGCGAGCAGGAACCGCTCTCGCTCCAGTGCTCATGTGCAGTCTGAAGGCAGCAATCGCTGGTGGAGCCATGCGCCGGTGCATCGCAAACGCACTGCGCTGCCCCTCGCCACACACCGAGCAGCCAATTTGCGCCGACGGCAGGGGAGACCCAGTCCACGCCGCTCAACTCACCACCTCAGTGAAATTCTTTAGAGACTGGGCTGCAGCCAGCTTTTGCCGGCCTGTGTGGCGACGCCTGTCAGAGAAGACACGGGGTTCAGCAAGCGTCCAGAGTTTGCCGCCAGCTCAAATACATCCACGGGATTCTGCATATAGTTCTTACCATATAAGTGAATTGCCAACCACGGATGCGGGCGAGGCCACACGGAGGGCCTCGCCCGCAAGCGGCTCCCGCAGCCGTTCCAGCTTATGGTGATTTACTCGAGTTCAATAACGGGAGAATGCACAGCCAGATTTAGAATTGGGCGACAAAGATGGCCTATGTCACCGTGAGCCTCCTACAAAGGCCAGGAAGCTTGCCGTCTCCGTCTCTACCAAACTCGACTCTCGATGTATTACTAGCGTCCCTGCAAGCTCAACTCAGGTACATAACTCACAAAGTTGTCAAAAACTTGGACCAAATGGACCAGGCTCGATGCAGCTTTTGCATCAGAAGTAGTCAAAAGCCCGCGACAATTGGCAAGGTGGTTGCCAACTGACAAGTAGTGTGATTGCACCAGCACTTGCATTGAAACAAAGCACAAGCAGGCGGGGACTGCTCAGTCGGAGGCCTCGCGTTTGCGTCCTGTTCACCTGTTGAATCAGGTGATTACAGTACGTCAAACGGTCAAACCTAAGGTGCATTTGGAAGCCAGCGAATTTGCGAGAGCTCGCACATGGCGCGCCAAGTCAACAGGGTCGCCCCAGCGGGGCCCTGGCCTCGGTCTAGCGTGCGCAGTGGTCACAAATAGTGATCTTGGGCAGCTCGAGGCGCTTGGGGGCGGGTTGCGGCAAGACAGCCGAAGCGACTGAGGCTCAAAGCCCTACCAGGAGGGAAGAATACGCACACGCTTTGTGCCCTGCCACCCACCCCGATTGTAAGGAGGGGGCCTTCCCCTCATCACATGCCAGATGTCTTACTAGGCCCCTGTCAGTGCCCGGCCTCACTTGAGTTAGCCCTCTGTTTCTCTTGTCCTCCATCTCAGGCAAGTCGAGTAGTCCACGCTCTGCAGTGGGCTTACGGCGGAGCAACCACCCGCAGCAGTCGGGACAGCTGCACCGCTGGGGTGCTGAGGCGGAGCCGCACTGAGCAGTAGGCAGCAGTAGCAGCAGCAGCAGTAGCAGCAGCGGTAGCAACAGTAGCAGCAGCAGCAGCAGCAACAGTAGCAGCGGCAGCAGTAGCAAACCGGCACCAGCAGCGGTTCGAGCGCCAGGCAATTATGGCCTCCGCCGCCAGTGCGCCATCCGCAGCCGCGGCGGACGTACCCGCCGCCACGCGCCCCACCCCGGCGGTCGCCACCGCCGCGCCCGCCAATGCACCCAACTCCGCCGCTGCCGCCTCCGCCGCGCGGAAGCAGTTTGCGGCGCTCCTCGAAACCGCCAACCGCCGACACCTGAAGCTACATGCCCGACTGGCGGAGCACGCGCCCTTCAGCCCCGGCGGCGGCGGCAGCGGCTCGGGACCCGGCGGCGGCGGCTCGGGACCCGGCGGCGGCGGCGGCGGCGGCGGCGGCGGCTCTGCCCCCGGCGGCCTGGCGGCTGTGTTCAACAAGACGTTTGATGCGTTCTCGCGCCTGTGGGACTTCCAGATGACCCACAGGTGTGCGTGGGTAGTCTGCACGTGATGAGAAAACTTTCGGTGTGGTTGTGTGTGTTGGAAAAGCACGAAGGATATTATATGCGTGTACGGCAGTCAGGTGGAATGTGTGTGTGTGTGTGTGTGTGTGTGTGTGTGTGTGTGTGTGTGTGTGTGTGTGTGTGTGTGTGCCGTACACGGGAGGTAGCGCACAGGGTGGTGTGTCGCCCCATGTGTGTGTCAGCGAGCCAGTGGCCGCCACCGCCACCCTGCAACCACCACCCTACCCCTCAACCACCCGCCCCCCTGCAACCCCCCAGGCCGGCTCTGCTGGACAGCGGGCTGCAGCGCTGCGAGCTGGGCGGCATCGCGTCGCGCATCGGCCAGCTGTACTACAACTGTGAGCGCGAGGGGGCGAGCGGTGGTTGAAATGAAGGGAACAAGTGATTCGGGTGCATTGGGGATGGTGTATGAAAAGTGTGGGAGGGTGGGGTGTAAGAGGTTGCTGACAGTGCTCCCCGCCGCACAACTTCGCTTCTATTTCAATCATGAACGTAACCCCATCCCTCCCATTTCCTCCCATTCCCTCCCTGCCCCCCCCCTTCAGTCTACCTGCGCTCCGGCGACACCGGCGCGCTGCTGGACGCCTACACCTTCTACGACGCCGTGCACAGCCGCGGATACCTGGCCACCCCCCCGGCCCCAGCAACAACACAAACACAAACACCCGCCTCGCCCCCTACAGCCGCAACTCCCAGCTCCAAGGATGGTGCAGCGGCGGCGGCACAGGCGGCTCAGGCGGCGCAGGTGGCGGCTGCGGCGCAGGCTCGGCAGATGCGGTTCTACGCTCGGTTCGTGGTGGTGGGGTTGCTGTGTGGCCGGCGGCAGGAGGCGCTGCAGCTGCTGCAGGAGCTGCAGGTGGGGGTGGGGGTGGGGGAGGGGGAGGTGGAGAGGGGAGGAGAGGGAGAGGCGGAGGGAGAGGGAGAGGGAGATGGAGAGAGGGAGGGAGGGACAGAGGGAGAGGGCGGAATAGCCGTTCATGGAGTGATCACATCCCCTAAGGAGGGTGGGTGTGTGGGGAGGTAGTATTGCTCCGGGTCCAGTGAGGGGGTTTGAGGGGGGACGTCGGCAAGCCCGGTGGCCAAGGGGCTGGGCGGGCGCGTTAACACGCGCTGGGTTGGGCTGGTTATGGGCTTGGACAGACGGTGTGGCGTTATAGCGTTGTGCTCCCCCACTGCCCCAATCCGCGCCCCTCACACGTCCCTCGCACGCCGCCGCACCACGCCTTGCCCTTCCCTGCCTCCTCCTCCTCCTCCCCCTCACCTCACCTCATCGCACCTGCCCCCCTCCCACCCCCACCCTCTACCCGCACCCCCTCAGGCTCTGGTGTCCAGCTACGCGCTGCCACCCTCGCCCGGCTCGACGCCGCCACCCGACGCCGCGGACTGGCAGGTGTGCGTGTGGTTGGTGTGGTTGGTGGGTTGGTTGGTGTGGTTGGTTGGTTCGTTGGTTGGTTTGCGGGGGGGGCATGGGGTCGGCCGCAAGGGGGGGCGGTAGCCGTTGATGTGAAGAACTGTCAGGTAGGGGTTGTAAGTATCAGCCCCAAGTAATCCGAGCCCAGTGCAAAAGGAGTGTCTGTCGCACGCCAGGGGCCCTGTAGGGAGGCCTGATGCGCGCGCACAACCCTCTCCCTCACACGCCACGCCCCCCTTCACCCTCCCCCCCCATCCCCCCAGGTGGTGGCGGACGAGGTGACGGCGCTGGTGGCGGCGGAGGCGGCGGCGCTGCCCGCGCCGCGCAGCCCAGGGGCGCTGGAGGAGCAGTGGGCGCCGCCCATACGGTGCAGGTGGGGGCGGCGTGTGGTGTGGGGGTGGTGTCGTGTGGGCGTGGGTACCGGTGTGGATGTGGGTGTGCATGTGGGCGTGGGGTTGAGGGTGGGGGTGTTGTTCATATTGCTTACTGCTCTTTTCTGTGTTGTTGCGTGGGTGTGGGGGTGTGGGAGCGCAGGCATGGTACTATGGTAGCTACGTAAGATTCGTATGTAATATATGTTGCTCCGTGTGGGAGCGTGCGTGTTGGAACATGTGGACTTACTTCTGTGTGTCGCCTACGCACGGCTTGCACACACACACCCGCTCTCCCCTCCCCCGCTCCCTGCCTCTCTCTTGCCCCCCGCCCCCCTCCCCCTCCCTACCCACCAAGGCCGTCCGGCCCTGCCGCCTCCGCCGCGCCGCACCGGCCCCGGCTGCGTGAGGCGCTGCTGGTGTCGTACCGCAGCCGCCAGGTGGGTGTGGGTGCGGGGGGGGATGTGAGGGGTTGGGTGGGGGGATTGGTACAGCGAAGTGCAGCGAAGTAGACAGCACGCGTCGGGGAGGGGGGCAGATATCTTGTGGCATGTAGTCCCCGCCGTTCCCGCTGGTAATTCCGGCGCTGTCATTGGGCGGGCTTTCCTTGTGCTCTCTAACACACGCGCACGCACGCACACGCACAGGTCAAGGTGGCGGAGCTGCCCATCGAGCTCTACCGCATGGCCCAGGCCCTGGAGTGGCACAACCACCGACTGACCGGCAGTAGCAGCAGTAGCAGTAGCAGCAGTGGCGGCGGTGGCAGCGGCACGGCAGTAGCAGTGCCCGCGTCCGAGGACGCTGTATCCGAAGACGGCTCGGCGGCGGGCGCAACCGCCACCGGCGCCACCAGCAGCAGCAGCAGCAAGGCCGCGGAGGGGCGGGGCGCGTCCAACGGGCCCGCAGCTACAGCCCCCGCCTCCTCCTCCACCACCACCCCCTCCTCCTCCACCACGCCTGCCGCCTGCCGCAACCCGCCCCGCCTGCTGCTGTACAAGCCCACGGCGCAGCAGCTGCTGGGCTGCCTCCTGGCCGCCACCTCGGCACTGCCGCCGCCAGCGCCCCAGGCCGGTGGCGGCGGCGGCGGCGGCGGCGGTGGGGCCGCAGACGAGTTCGTGCTCGTGTACCTGAACGCAGACGCCGCGCCGCCGTCCCTGGTGGGCGGCAGTAGCAGCAGCGGCAGCGGCGGCAGTATCACGGGCAGTGGTGGTGCGGCCGATGTGGCAACGGCGCGGCAGATGCTGCTGTGCCCGCCGCGGCACCCGCACCCGCACAGCGGCAGCTCAGGCACCCCCGCCGCCGCCGCCGCCGGCTCTGGCAGTAGCAGTGGCAGCACCGCCACCGCCACTGGCAGTAGCAGTAGCAGCGGCGTGGCAGGCGACTGCCTGCTACAGCCTGACGAGCTGCTGGTGGCCAGCCGGCGGCGGCTGTTGCTGGTGGTGGACTCGGACATGGCGCCGGACTTCGCCCGACTGCCGGTGAGCAGCGCGTGTGGGGTGTGGGGTATGTGTGTGTGTGTGGGGGGGGGGGGGGGTTACATTCATGATTAATTAAGAAGTGGGGGGGGATGGCATGTGGGCCAGCCTTCGGAGGGTATACGCGCTGGACCTGGCTGCTGGACTCCACGGTCATCGGTAACGACGCGCCTGCTGTGACAATGTGCTACAACTGTGGCTACAACTGGGCTACGACTTCACTTCTTGATTAGTCATGAATGTACTCCCCCCTGCAGGGCCACGAGCGCGGTGCCCCCCTGCTGTGCCTCATGTCCGGATCCCGCGACCCCCTCGCCACCGGCAGTAGCAGCAGCAGTATTAGCAGTAGCAGCAGTGGCAGTAGCGGCAGTAGCAGCAGCAGCAGCAGCCGCTACGGCAGTATGCTGTCTCTGGCTCTGGCGCGGCCGGCCCAGGCGCTGTGCCTTCTGGCGGGGGAGGGCGACCCACAGCCGGCGGCGCTGCAGCGGCTGCAGGTGGGTGCAGGGAGGTGGTGGGGGGGGGGGATTTTAGGGGTAGGGGGAGGAAATCGCTTATGGAAAGCGGAGTGATGAAATGACAGGTATGGAGTGCCCACGGGTGCGGGGCTCGGGGCAGGTCCCCCCGGATGTGGGCATAGGTACATTTGGCTGCCCCTGCCTCTTGCGCCCACACCCGCCCACTTACCTGCCCGCTTACACACTAGCGCACACGACAACCGTATATGCATTGCCATGCTCGTGAACAAACCACATGCACATGCACATGCATATGTACAGCGCCCCGTGTCGGCCCCGTCCATCGTCCAAACACACACACCGTCCCTCTCTCTCATTCAGGCGGTGTTGGATGAAGTGCTCCTGACCCTGGGCCGGGACCTAGCGCAGCAGTTGGCGGCGGCGGCGGTGCCGGCGGCGGCGGGCGCAGCCGCCGCCGGCGGCGGCGGCGCCGGCGGCTCCTCGGCGGCGCCGCCGCCGTGGCTGGCGTGGGGCTCTGTGTTTGCGGACGGCCTGTCCCGCCGGCTACTGCTCAATTTCGCTCTGTACCGGGCGGCTGTAGCAGCGCTGCTGCGGCACCGGCAGCAGCAGCAGGCGCAAGCAGGTGGCGGCGGTGGTGCGGCGGCGGCGGCGGCGGCGGCGGCGGCGGGGATGCCCAGTGCGAGCCCGCCGCTGCCGCCAGCGGCGGACGCGGGCGGTGAGGTGCTGAGTCGGGGGCTGGCGGCGCTGGCGGTGGCGCTGGGCGGCAGGGCGGGTGCGGTGTTTGGAGGTGGCGGCGGTAGCGAGGTGGCGGCTGCGGCTGCTGCTGATGGCGTGGCGGGCTTGTCGCTGGTGTAACGGGTTGAGGGCGGGTTGGGGGGGGGGCGGGTGGGTGTGTGGCACGGCGTGGGTGGTCGAGAAGGGCAGGTGCACTGGGAGGCAGCGTCTGTTGCAAGGTGTCTGGGGTAATTTCCGGGTTGCTGTCGTGTGTGAGCCGGCGGCCAAGCAAGCGCTTCCGTGTAGATGCTGCTGGACCCTGAGGCTCGGTCGGGCGGCTGGCAGGTATGCACAGAAGCGACGAGGGCAGGCGGGGCTGACGCGGCTTTTGCTATTCGGTCCGCTTAACTTGAACTCTGAATGATGGCCGTCACTGAGCGGCCACACCACGCTGGTACTTGCAGTCGCTGCTCACGCGCCATGCGGTGCGTGGGGCCATTTAGGAAAACTTCGCACGGATGTGCACGGGCGCGCTGTAATCCGCCTGGCCCGACTCCACTCCTGCTGCGGTAAAGCCTCCGAAATATCATCCCTTATTACTCTCCGTTTGCTCTACTTAAACCTGACGTAGCACAAGCGTGTTCTAAACTGCGACGCTTCACAGTCAGCCAGACTCCCCCACGACCTGGACACTATGAGCACCTAAATAGAGATGCCAAGGAAATAGGCGTTCCTGGAAGAGCTTAACACAACGCCAAGTGCGCCTGCGAGCTGCTGCAAAGGCCTTGCGCCGTGGCCTCGCGCACCCCTCTCACCAGGAGGTGGAACTTTTGCTTCAGCGTTATGGAGAGCTAGCACGAGTTATATAGACCGCCACGATGGCGAGCTTGGAGGCGCTTGGGGACGGGCCTGCTCTTGCGGGCTTGCCGCTTGCGGCGCAAACGGCGTTGCAAGGTGCTGTCTGCTCTGGGCGCAAGAATCCTTCAAAGACCTGGTAAGCCTACTAGCCCGTGTCAGGTTTCTCAATGATACCCTTTTCGCGGCGATGTGCGCGGCCTGTTCCTGCTGTGAAGTCTGGCCGTGCCAAGAGCTGCTTTCAGAACATTCTGCCATTATCTTGCGTTGCCCTGATACCCTGCGCCACCCTGATACCGGTATGAGAAAATGAACATCATTGTGGACATGCAGCCTGAAGCCGTGCGACGCCGTGATCCCTGGTGCGCAGGCACCGCACCAGCACAAATTCCACGCTATTTACCGTGGATAGTGCTGCCACTGCGTCTGCGCTCCCGGACACCCGGGCCGTCTCGAATTCCTGTGCGCATTCGGATGTGCTGCTTCGCGCGTTCTCGTGTTCACCGAGTTGCAACCGTATTCTTGCTTACGAGCGCGTGGTTGCCGCGCATCGGCAGCCGTCGCAGCTGTCAGGCGCAACTGCACGGCCACTTCGCAGCGCGGGGTGCCCGCTCGACGCCTCCAGCATACCGGCCGCAACCGCAGCAGCTTCCTCGCCCGCAGCATCCTCGCCCGTGGCAATGAAACGCATTCATAACCAGCTGCAACAGCACCATGGATCACACCGGCACCAGCATTCGCACCATCACTTGAGGAGCACGGCAGTAGCGGTGGCGGAAGCCACAGCGCGCGACTGCGCCGTCGGCGCCGGCGGCACCTCGCCGCGGCACGCCGCCAGCTGCGGCCCAAACGCCGCGGCCTCAGCCGCAGCCGCCGCAGTCGCCGTCGAGGGCGGGCAGCGGGCGGCCTGCAGCAGCAGCAGCGGCGGCGGCGGCGGCGGCAGGACTGGCGTTCGCGCCGGCGGTGACGGGGCCTGTACCTGCAGTTGCGACTGCTACGGCAGCAACGGCAGCGGTGACTGTCAAGGCTGCGGCGCCAGTGGCGGCACCGGCGGCGCCAGTGGCGGCAGTGGCGGCGGCGCGGCCCTGCAGCAGCTGCTGGGGCTGGGCCTGGGGCCGCAGCAGCTGCAGCAGACGTTGGAGCTGCTGCGGCGCAGCACAGACCAAGGCCACGCCCACGCCCACGAGACGGCCACAACAGCCATATGGGAGCGCGGCAGTAGCGGATCCGCGGGCGGCGGCGGCGGCGGCGGGCCGCTTGCCTCGGGGTCGGGGTCGGTTTCGGGGCGAATGGCAGGCGTGCAGGCCTCGGCGGCGCGGCAGGGGCAAGGGCAGGGGCAGGGCCAGGCACACCGGCTGGGGACGCACGACGCCCGTGCGTTGGTGTCAGCCTGCTACGTCCCCGTACACGACGGCAGTGCCGGCAGCAGCAGAGGCGGCGGCGGCAGCGGCGGCAGGGCGGGGCCGCGGCCCGGCTTTGGCGTTGGCCTTAGGCCGAGCAGCGGCAGCGGCAGCGGCAGTGGCAGCGGCGGCGGCGGCGGTGGCGGCGCCGGCGGCGGTCAGGGGGTTAGCGGCGGTGGCGTAGGTGAGGCGGGTGTGCGCATGAGGAGCGGCCTGAGCGCGCGCAGCCTGGGGCCGCCGGGGGCGGGGGGCAGCGTGACGCGCCTCCCCTCGGACAGCTCCTGCGGCACCGCCGCCACTACCGCCACGGGCGTCACGGGCGTCACAGGCGCCACCGCCCCCAGCTCGGGCGCCGGGGCGGCGGTGCTACTGCCGCTGCCCGCGGCCGCCGGCTGTAGCAGCACCACCAGCAGCCTGGCCGGCTACAGCCCCGCCGGCACGCCCAGCGGCGGGGGCCTGCTGGGCGCGGCTGTAGCAGAGGCGGCGGCGGCGCTGACGGCCGCGCCCAGGCTCGCCGGCAGCAGCAGCACCAGCAGCAGCTTGCAGCGGGCGGCGACATCCGGGCTGTCGCAGGGGCGGCTTGCGCCTCCGCCCTCCCACATCCCAGTCTCTGGCGGCGCCGCCGCTGTGCGGGCCGCCCCGCCGCGGCCCCACCCCAGCGGGCGGCCCCTCGTGCCCGCAGCCTCCTCCACCCATGCGGCGCACAGCGCAGGTGCCGCACAGGTGCCCGGGGCGCCGCCTCAGGCGCTGCCGGCGCACCTGGCCTCAGCCAGCCTCAGCAACAGCAGCACGGGCACCACAGCCACGCTCGCCACGCTCGCCAGCAGCAACAGCGCCGGCAACAACCTCGTCACACTGCAGCCGTCGTCGTCGGGGCGCAGCAGCGCCGCCGCCGCGGCAGCGGCGGCCGCCGCCGCCGCCGCTGCCGCCGCCGCCGCCGGCAGCTCTCCCTTCTCGGCCTCCCCGGCGGGCGGCGACGCGCCGGCGGCGCTGCGGCTCATCTCCTGCACGCTGCGCGCGTCCGACGTGCCCCGCGCCCCGGGTTCGAATCGCACCGGGCGCGTTGTGACTCCCGAGGAGCTGGGCCGGCGCCTCATGGCCGAGGCCAGCGGCGGCTCCACCACGCGCGTGCTGCTGGCCAGGGCCGCCGCCGGGGCGGCGGAGCTGCCGCCGCCGGCGCCCAAGGTGCGCCCCGGCACCTTCCCGCCCATTGCCGAGCACGCGGCGTGCGGCGGCGGCGAGGGCGGCGCGGGGGGCGGGGGCGGGGGCGGGGGCGGGGGCGGGGGCGGGGGCGGGGGCGGGGGCGGGGGCGGGGGCGCGGCGGCAGCGGGAGTGGTTGAGGGGGGCGAGGGGGAGGGCTGGGCGGGCAAACGGTCGCCGCCGGCGTGTGGGTGCACGATCATGTGAAGGCACGTGGTGTGTCGTGTGTGTGTGTGACGCGCCGCGTGGGGACCCATGGATCTTTGGCCGTGGCAGGGGATGGTGGGACGTGCAAAAGCGTTCTAGGCGTAAGCGCGGGCCGAGTGCACACGTAAGCGGATTGCGTCATTGATGAGTGATCGGTGCCGCATGAAAATGCATCGGGCGGGCGTGCAGGAGAAGGCTCAAGGCAGTCACATTCATGCTAGGAGAAGCAAAGCGCCCCGTTGCGTTGTGCCGTACGTTTGTGTGAACGTGTGCGGAGCGCGGGTGATGCTGAGGCGTACGACGAGGCAGTGGTGCAGGTGTGAGCATTCAAAACACACACACACAACGTAACCCACGGACTACAAGTCAAGAGGGCGACACGTGACCCCCTCCTTGTTGCTGCCGTATTGTTCTTACTCTGGGGCAGGATCGTACTGCCACATGCATGTGCTGAGAGGCTGCGTCCTCGGGGGCACACATCGCTATTCATAATGGAAGGCGGCGGCCCGTGTGTGTCTGCGGCCGCCTGCCACGCCTGTGGTTGTCCAGGGCGGGGGCAAAAGGGGGAAGGGGGAGGGGGGCAGGCGACAGGTAGCTCGTGAGAGGAGGGCGGCGCATTGAGTGTTGCGCGCGTGTGGGGCTCGTGAGATGGGAGTCGCGGGCAGGAGGGGCACTGGGCTAGGCTGTGGCCCCTGGGTCGCCGTGGCTGCAGGCGCTGTGTGTGTGGGGTTCGTGTGGGGGTGCCAGCCCTGGCGGCAGCAGGCGGCAGTAGGCGGCAGTAGACGCAGCCCGCCTGGCCGGTCCCCTGAGGCCGGCCCCCCGAGGTCTCACGGGGCGCAGACGTGCTTGCACGCACCGTGCCAAGGTGTGGCAGTGGGGCGGCCACCGGGCCGCTGTGACACGGACCGCGGCGGCCCACCGGGCCAGGCTGGTAGCATGACGCGAGCAACACTGTTGGGCGTGGCTGTGAACGAAGGCGCTCTGCAGCGCTGCGTGTTAAGGTGCATGGCAGGGGCAAACAGCTTTTAGCTAGCATCAGGCTATGAGCTAATTCTTGCGTTTTGAGCTCTTGCTGGCTCTCCGGCCGGGCTTCGTTGTGTTTTGAGCGACGCGTTGTGGAGCATTCCCACCGCGCGCACGGAGCGGTCTGCGAGCAGGCTGTATGTCAGCTACCACTTGTTGTTGTTTGTGTCTTCACCCTGATATGATTCCGACTTGCCCTGGTGTTTTGTGTGTCAGGAGGTTGGCCACGCCGTTAGCGATGGCTTGCTGCTGTCATGCTGCTGCTGCAGCTTTGGAGCTCGGACACAGCGGGGAGGGGCAGGTTGCTTGCTTGTTCTGGTGTGTGTGTGCGTGCGGCGCGGCACTGGAAAGGCACTGGAAAGGCACTGGAAAGGCGCGAGTGCTGCAGCCGTAGCCGGGTGGCGAGAGGTGGTGTGAGTGCGGGAGCTGGAGGCGGGGTAGGCGGGTAGATATTTATGCAGTCGAGGGGTTGGGGAGGCGGGTGGAGTGACAGTAGTAGGACACGCCTCCCCAGCCCCAATAAAGCAGGAGGCGCCCAGTGTGCGTGTGTGTGTGTGTGTGTGTGCGGGGCGAGACGGGAAGAAGGTGTGGGAATGGAGCAGCCATGAGCAGATATACTGATCCGGTAATCACGGCGCGACGTTTGCGGGTTTCGGTGCCGCATGACGCAACACGTAGATGTTGCGGGCGACAGGGCGGACGGGCGATATCCTCAGTCTCAGGCAGCCCATTCAAATCACATTGCTGCAATCCGACCTAGCACGTCCTGCTGATAACAGCGGCATCAGGCCAATGAGCCAGTCAGTCAGTCAGTCAGCCCTGCATAATACGCACATGCATGGGGTGTCCCAGGACCATACCCGAGTAACCCGACCTGTCGGCGTGTGGCGGTGCCGGTGGCTCTCGCTAGCTCAGCGCTCGTATCTTCCTTCGTTCGGAACGAAATTTGCCCAAAAAGGCCTCTGGCGGACGAAATTTTTTCATCTTGATTTGGAATTTCGGCCAAAACGCACGGGATCTTGGGGGGTCTTTCGGCAAACAGACGAAGACATTTTTGGGATTTCGGCCACTTTTGGCCAAGGACAGGGGGTTCCAGCGTGGGGTTCCAGCGGCTACTCCACGGCCGAAACCTGCGTGGCATATGGTAAGAAGGCTCAAAGGGCTGTATCTATGGTGTTGACGGCGGGAGACAGGGGTTCCCCTGGCGGGAGAGTGAGGTTGGGTCGGCAGGAAGCAGGGGGGGAGTGGGCGTGTCGTGTCGGTGTCGACATCGTGCGGGTCGGGGGCGGAGCCCCCGGAAAAATTTTGGGGGTGAACGAAGCGGCGGCAGCCTGTTTCGTCAACTAAACGAAGCCATTTTAAGGAATTCGGCCACTGACGCCGCCCCTGCCTTCGTAAGATACGAGCGCTGCGCTAGCTGCCGCACACTCTGGCGCCCACCCCCCCGCCGTGCTCGAGCCACACAGCCCTACCCCGTGTCCACGTCTCACACTCACAGCGCCGAATGCCGACAGGGCGACAGGGCGGACAGGCAAGTCTCACACAGCGCATTGAATCACAGTCTGGCATTTCAACCAGCAGGTCCTGCTAATGACACCGGCAACAGGTCAATCACCCACATGTATATGATGTTGTGTTTGTCTCGCACTCGCATTCGACTCGCCCGCCACTCATCCGTACATTCGGGCTCCCTTTTCTGCCTTGCCGCGCCCTGTTTTCGCCCCTGCTTGTCATACTGTCGCCCGGCCACTGCTTTGCTGCATACTGTTGCATTTTCTCTGTGTTGCATTTGGTGCTCATCCGTGGACGCTGGTCATCTTCCTGCAGGTGCGATGCGGCACTGCCTCGCGAGTGTGGCGTTGCGGTGTGTCTGTGTGGTGCTATCGCCTGGCCGGGCGCCCGGAGCGTGAGGAATGCGCATCAGCAAACTTCCAGCCAGCCAGCAACTCGTCGGTACAGTAACTCCGGCGTTCGACCGGCCGCGTACTCCTGCCCTGCCGTTGCAAATTGTTTGTCATCTGCTGGGTTCTGGGAATCAGCTGCACCCTACGGGACTTTACCAACCTGCCTTGACACTGTCCCATTCACACACCCACATGTATATGTATGTCTTCTCCTGGGCCTCGCCATCCGCATATGCAATACCGCAACCCCGCGTGTGGAACACACACCCAAACCCGGGGTGCCTTTTGTTCCCGTTCACAGCCGGCTCATTCCGTCACTCGACCAGTCGACCGCCAAATCCCTGACGTCCACCTCCTTACCCTGCGCCGCCTGTCGCCCCAGTTCCCTGAATCCCAAGCGCTGTGGCGCAACTCCTGCCCCCTCTGCCTCCCGCCCCCTCAGCCGCCCTCCCAGCAGTCCGCAGGTCTGCTCGCCGGCCCCTCAGCCACTGCTCTGCTCCCCCACCCCACGCTCACCCTCACGACCTCCCAGCCGTCCACAAACACCAGCACAGTTGCACGCCTTGCCTCAGCAGGCCCCCAAAGGCCGCCCCCCCCCCCTCGGCCCTTCAGCCCCCTCCCCTACAGCAGTCCTCGGCCGGCCGCGCCAGCCAGCGGCTCAGTCGCAGGAGCCGTCGGCCGGCCCCTCCCGCCAGCGCTCGCCCACACGCGCGCAGTCGAACAGCGGCTTGCCCAGCATCTCGTTCACCTGCACGTGGGCGTGTGTGTGTGTGTGTGTGTGTGTGAGTGTGAGTGTGACTGTGTGCGTGCGTGCGTGCGTCCGTGCGTGCGTGCGTGCGTGCGTGCGTGCGTGCGTGCGTGCGTGCGTGCGTGCGTGGCTGTGATGAGTGTGTGCCAGTCAGTGCAGATGATGCGTGTGTGTGGACTGGAGCGAGAGGAGCGCACACACACACACGCAACCCGCCCCTTCCCCCCCCCCCCCCACACACACACACGCCGCGGGCCGCCCACCTCGTTGTGCAGGCCGCACAGCCACATGTTGAGCTCCCGTGCGCTCCCCACCTGGGGCGGGCGGGCGGCCACCTGCTCCCTGTGATGATGGGAGGTGTGTGGGGGTGAGGAGGTGGGGGTCGGGGTTGTGGGGGCGGGGGTGGTGAGGAGGTGGGGGTGGCGATTGTGGTGGGGGTGGGGGTGGGGGTGGGAGGCGAGGTGGGGGAGGGGGGCAGGAGGTGGAGCATCGAGTGGGGCGGACGTAGTAGGGCACAGCGGGTTGCGGTTACCAGGAGGGGTCGTGAATGGCAGGTGGGCTGGCTGCGGCAGGCACTGGCAATGAGGCCTAACCGCTCCCTCGAGCTCCCTGAGTCCTGACCCCCTCGGCTCCGCCGGTCTTCCCGGCGACTGAACCGCCTTGCCGAACAGCCCTCATGCCTCTCTGCCTGGGAACACTGCACCCCCTGTGCCCGCTGTTCCCACTGTTCCCACTGGACGTCGGCTCTTTATAACTGTCATGTTAACCACTCCGTTCTCCACATAAACGGCTTTATCCCCTCCCCTCCCAGTCGCCTAGGCCTTCACCTCACCTCAGGTGCTCGCGGCACACCTCGCAGGGGTAGAACTCCGCCAGCCCCTCCACCATGCCGCGCATCAGCCCCTGCTGCCGCTCGCTGGGCGACTCCGGGTAGCCGGCCGCCACGCTGTGCAGGAAGGTCCACGTGGCACGACCCAGCTCCCAAGTGTCGGGCGGGCAAGGCAGCGGCGGCGCGCCGGAGGCGCCGGCGCCGCCTCCGGCGGTGCCGGAGGCTGCGCCGCCTTCGGCAGCGCAGGCGGCGGCACCCATGGCTGTACCAACGGCGGCGGCGATGGTGGCGGAGGCGGGGGCAGCGGGATGCGGGGCCGAGGCGCCTGGCGCGGGAGGTGGCGCGGGGGCTGGGGAGGAGGCTGCAAGGGAGGAGGCTGGTGAGGGCGGCCCCGCGGCTGCCGTCTGGCCCTCCTCGTGCAGCGCCCGCTTGAAGGCTTTGAGCACGCCCGAGCAGGCGCGCGACTTGCAGTCCGAAAGCTTGCGAGCGGCGGGAGTCGCAGCGGCCTCAGAGACCGCGGCCGCGGCATTGGGCATGTGGGTCCCAGCGCCCGGCACTGCAGTGCCCCCAACGTCAGGGCCGGCAGGGGCCTCGCTCACTGATGCGCCCAGTGCCACTGCCGCGGCATTGACAACTGGCTGTTCGCTTACTAAAGCACCGGCTGTCGGTAATTTACGCGGCGCCGGTGGCGGGTTGAGCTGGAGGTGGGCAGGGAGTCGCGAGATGTGTTTTGGCGATGGTCGCTGCAACGTCGCGGTCGGCTCCTCGTCCTCGCCTGGGGACCGCATGCGAGACTCCTGGATAATTGGTCGTCTGCCGCCCATCAAGAAATCTAATAAAGCAGACATTGTGACACGATTCTAGAATGAAAGAATGATAGAATGAGCAGAGCGGTCTGAGGCACTTGAAAGGGACTTTTTCGAGTGCGACTTTGGATTAGGGTCAGTGTATTGCTGACTAGAGGCATCAGAAGCATCACGCCATGTCAAATGGCACGAAGCCGTCACCATGACCCTGGACATCAGCTGTCCCGGCGGAACCCCAGGCGCTGACGCACGCATATGCGGGCAGCGCTGATGCAGACGGCTCCCTGCCAATCGCCAAGTGGTAATGCGGGTTGAGAGCTGAGTCACGTAAAAGGCCGCGCGCACCGTTACCTGCGGATCAGGGGGGAGGGGAAGTCCTCACAAAGCTTGAATCGCCCACGTGGCTCGATCGCACCCTGAAGCCCCGCATCCCCAGTAGCCATAGGGGCAAACTGGTCTCCCTGAAGTGTAGCGGGCAGCAGGGAGGGGCCGAAGGGAGGCAGTCCACTTGCAGCCAGGGCCAGGCCAGGGCCTCCATGCAGCAGGTTGCAGTCTTGTCACACCCACCGTCCCGCCATCCCAACGCCGCAGGCATGCTGAGCGCAGGGGGCAGTTAACTTGTACTTGGATGTGGTGCAGCGGCATGATGTGGCCCGAACAGTCCCCGACCCACATCCGGGACCCAGTAAAGCGAACGCAGTCATGCTGGTACGGCTGGGTAGGGTAGGCTCACTTGCGTAGCCAAGTCCGAGTGTGAACAGCCGTTGTGTGCTTGGAGCTGCAGCTGTGTGCGGGTTTGAACGCGGGCCCATTCAACAGTAAGTCCTTACATGTGCATGTTTGCTTCCGCCCGCACCTGCCGCCTTGCTCTGGAGACGGACACACTCCAGCCGCCGCCTCATGCCCGGGGGCCGCACCCACATGCGGCGCTTCACGCGGCCTCACACACACACTGCCACGCCGGCTGCACGTCCGAGCAGGGCAACTGCGGACCACCTGGCGGCCAGCCACACCACAGGCGCACAGTAGGTAACCTCAGGGTTCCACCAGACTCCCGCTGCCGTGCAGGGTTGCCCCCACCCCTGCAACCGCTCGCGCTCGTCAACCGCCAGCAGCCCACCCTCCAGAATGCACATCGCTGGGCATCCGTGCTCGGAACGTGCATCCCCTCCCGGCGCAACCATGTACGGAAAACCACAAAAACACGCCCAGGCATCCACGACTGTCGCACACAGTCGACGCGCGTCTCACCCTCCGTGGATGCAGGCCCCACCCCCGACACAAGAGGCGACCGGCTGTATACACACATGCTCAAAAGGCGGCAGAGGACGGGAGGCACTTGCCCAGTGCATTTCAGTTCTGCTGTGCTTCGTTCGTTGTGTAGGATACAGTTGCCGCCCTGCCCACTCCACACACGGTAATACTACACTGGGACTCGCACACTCGGGACGCGATAAAACATCCGGGACTTGCTGGCTAGGCCCCTCCTCCCTCTCCACACCACCATTCTCGGAGACAGCGCCGTAGCCGTGCCCGCACCCAGATCAGTCCCACATCCCGAAAGCAGAAGACACAGACACTCCAAAAGTGCGTACATGTTGCGGGCGATCCATTCGTTGCGTAGCAGCTCAGTACCTGCAGCGGTCTTGCCATGTCTCCCTATTGCAGCACTGGTCAGGCCCCACATTCATGCAGTGCAGAGCGTCAAACTCGAAACGTCATTCAGCCTAGCTACGGACGCAGCACATCCGTGACCGCGTGCTCATGCCTACATATGCTACGGCCCTACATGGCGTCTACCCCGCTGCTGCATGTCGCGAGGCCGTCCTAGGCCCGCACCGCCACGCCGCCGGCGCCGTCCTTGAGCTGCTGCTGCTGCGCGGCCGCCGCCGCCGCGGCCTCCTCCTGCTCGCGGTTGGTGCCCAGGCAGCTGCGCGACACGCTGGTGAACAGGTTCTCAATCTCCTGCGCGCACTTGGTGAAGCTGTGCGCCCAGAAGTTGTAGCGCCTGCGAGTGGACGCACACGGCCAGGGGTTGATGAGGCGTGTGCTAAATTGGACTAGGCGTAAACTTTTACAGACGCTGCAGGGCATGCTTAGGCACGGATATGCCGATGGTCGCATCCCTATTACTGCAGGCACACGTGGGCTCACCTGTTCTTGATGAGCTCGATGAAGGTGATGAGCAGGCCCCAGGGGTGCGGCCGGTTCACGATCAGCCGCTCCAGCAGCGTGCGCGTGATCTGCTCCTTCAGCCCCTCGCTCTTGGACTCCAGGAACAGCGTCAGCAGCGTGCAGGAGAAGTAGTAGGTGTGCGCGTTGGGGTAGCGCAGCTGGTTGGCCATGGCGTTGAGCAGCAGGTAGCGGCCCTCCGCGTCCAGCTCGCCCGCCATGCGCACGTACATCTCCTGCGCGCCCGGGTGCAGCGGGCTGGACACCGTCTTGGCCTGGCTGCCAATGTACAGCACCAGCGCGTTGATCAGCGGCACGTTGTAGCCGGCCGCCGAGCTGCTGCCGGCGCCGTTGGCGCCCCAGGAGGCGGCGGCGCCGGCCTTGTCGCCGGCGGCGGCGCCGGCCTTGTCGGGCGCGGGCGTCATGCAGCGCTTGGCCAGGTCCACGGGCAGGCTGGCGGGCGTGCGGGTGCGCAGGAAGGCGTCCACCTGCTGGCGCAGGGCCTCGGGCAGCAGCGTCTCGGGGTCGGGCACGATGCGCGGCAGCTGCTGGATCTCGGGCAGCAGGTCCACCTTGAGGTTGGGGGTGAAGGGGTCGGGCAGGCGCATGTTGCGCGGGAAGGCCGACAGCACCAGGTTGCGCATCTGCACCGCGGGCGGCGGGATGGCCTCGCACAGGCTGAAGTGGTGCTCGCACAGGAACTCGGGGAAGTCGTGCAGCAGCACCAGCAGCAGCCGCAGGCAGCCCTTGTACAGCTGCTTGACGCTCTCCGACAGGTCGGCGGCGCGCAGGTAGGGCTCCAGGAAGCGCAGCAGCGCAATCAGCAGCGAGGCGAACAGCGGCCAGCCCGAGGCCAGCGGCGCGGTCAGCACGCGCGGCATGAAGGCGCGGTGCGACACCAGCTCCAGCCAGGCAAAGGCGAAGCCGGGCACCGACAGCGGCTGCAGCGCGTACAGCGCCATGCCGCAGGCGCGCAGGTAGCGCAGCTGCGACGCGTGGTCGGCGGCGGGCGGCGGGCTACCGGCGGGTGGCGGCGGCGCGCCCTCCGCGGACGCGGCGGCGGCCGCAGCGGCGGCGTGCGAGCCCGGCATGACGCCCAGCTCGGACATGAGGCCGACCCAGATGCGCAGGTAGGGGCGCGCGTTGAACTTGACGGTGGCCTCGTCCGCGTCGCGCTTGATGACGCCCACCAGCAGGCCCAGGTAGCGGCCCAGCAGCGTCTCGCCGCCGCCCAGCTGCACCACCAGCGCCGCCACTAGCGCTACCAGCGCGTCAGTGGCGATGTAGCTCAGCGGCCCGGAGCCGGCCGTCTCACCGGGGCGAGGCGGCGCGCCTGCGCCGCCAGCGCCCGCGGCTGCGGCGGCTGCCGCCGCCTCCGCCGAGGCTAGGCAGTGCGCCACCGCCAGCTCGGTGAGGGTGCGCAGGAAGCGGTCGGTGGTGTCGTCCATCTTGAGCACGCCGGCGGAGCGGACCTGGTTGGACAGGAAGCCCAGCAGCGCCTTGTCCTCGGCGTGCATGTTGAGCAGGTGCACCCACTCCTCAAACAGCTTGAGCGTCTGGTCGCGCAGGCCGGGCGGGTCGGCGGCCTTGTCGCGCACCGCCGGCGGGATCTCGCCGTGCGGGCGCGCCATGGCGGGCGCCACCACCGCCTTGCGCGCCGCCTCCACCATGGCCGCCAGCGGCGGGTTGGAGAGCGCCATGCGGCCCAGGAAGTCCATGGTGAGCGGCAGGTCGGGCGCGGACACGGCGCCGTCGCGCAGCGCCATGAAGCGCAGCAGCAGCAGCACCATGTCCGACACGCCCTGGGGTGGAGCACGGCCGGAGGGAGGGGGGAACACGCGTCACGCACGCCAACGAAAGCAGTGCCGGTATTCACGCCTGCATACACAGACATACACACATATAGGCGCAGATGTGCCTCAAGACCCAAGCGGCGGCCTCACCTGCGTACGCAGCGCGGGCGTCTGCAGCAGCTTGTTCATGTAGGCGTCCAGGTCGGGCAGGCTGAGCAGCCGCAGCCGCAGCAGCATCTCCACCAGCGCCGGCGCGAACTTGCGCTCGTCCTCCGCAGCCAGGTAGCCCAGCGTCACCTCGCTCACCACGCGGCCGCCGGGCGCCGCGCTGTTGAGCAGCTCCAGGCAGGCGGCGTGGAACGACAGCGACAGCTTGGAGCCGCCCGCGCCGCCGGCGCCGCCGCCGCCGCCCGCGGCGGCCGAGTCGTACAGGTGCTTGAGGATGCGGCGCGCGAAGAAGGCGGCGGCGTCCTCCGGCGGCGCGGCGCCCGAGGCCAGCGCCTCCGACAGCTCCGCCAGCAGCGCCTGCAGGTCGGACTGGTCCGAGCCCGCGCCGGGGTTGGCCTCCTTGGCGGCGATGGCCGCGTCCACCGCCTGCTGCCACAGCAGGTAGCGGTCCAGCAGCGCCGCGGCCGCGGCGGCGCCGTCGGGAGCGCCGGGCGGCTTGCCGCCGGTGCCGTCGGGGCCGGCGCCGCCGGCCGCAGCGGCGGCCACCAGCGCGTCAATGCCCTGGAAGGAGCCGGGCGCGCCGGGGTAGCCGGGCGGGCGCGGCGCCACGCCGGGCGGCGGCGGGGGGGCGCCGCCAGGCGGGACGCCGGTGCCGGGTGCGCCGGGCATGCCGGGTGCGCCAGGCACGGCGCCGGGCGTGCCGGGGGGCGGCACGGCGGGCGCAGTGCGGGGGATGCGGGTGAAGTCCTCGTACACGCGCAGGTGGTGCGCCTGGATGCCGCCGGGGCGCGGGCGCAGGCCCTCGGGCAGGCTGCCAGGGAAGCGGCTGCCGGCGCCGTGGTAGGCGGCGGGGTCCACCCAGGGCTTGCCGGCCTGGCGCGCCTTGATGCGCTCGTCGTAGGCGGCCTGCAGGCTCTTGTCGATGTCGCGCACGGCCTTGTCGGTGGCGGCGCGCTCGATGAGCGTGCAGCCCAGGTCCAGGTTGTCGTTCACCAGCACCGACACGATGTTGTCCAGCATGGCGGCGTCCGACACCTGCGGCTGCAGCATCTGCCGCAGCTGGTTGGTGAGGCTGATGCGCAGCGGGTCCTTGGCCGTCACCAGGCTCAGCGAGCCCGCCAGGCTGGACACCATCAGGTGCGCGGCCTTGCGCAGCCGGCTCTCGTCCGGGTCGCCCGCAAAGTCCTTGAGCACCAGCTCGTACGTGGTGTAGCAGGCGATAGTGACGCTGCGCTCCACCACGGGCGTGATGATCTCGCCGATGGCGCGGTCCACGGCCGCGGGCACGTGGCGCTTGAGCATGAGGCGGTCGGGGATGTCGCCCAGGGAGGGGTTGATGATCACGTGCTGGTGCAGGTTGGCAAACAGCCCGCCGTCGGGCGGCAGGCCGGGCGCGCCCGGCACGCCGCCGGCGGCGCCCATGCCGGGCGCCCCACGCGCAGCGCCAGCCGCGTTGGGGCCGACGCCGCCGGGTCCCACGCCGCCCGCGCCCATGCCGCCGGGCATGCCGCCGTAGCCGCCCATGCCCTCGGGGCCGGAGCCGGGGCCGCCCGCGCCCATCATGCCAGCCTTGGGCGTGGTGTCCATGGAGCCGGGCGCGCCGGGCGGCACCAGCGGCACGCCGGGCGGGCGCACGCCCTGGCCCGACAGCTGGCCGGGCGAGGCGGGCGGCTGGCCGGCCTGCGACGAGGGCGGCTGCGGCGAGGAGGGCACGCCGCCGGGCTTGGCGCCGGGGCCGTCGGGCAGCGGCGGGCCGCCCTGGAACTCGTTCTGGATGGACTCCAGCTGCCAGTCGGGGTTGGTGATGCGCTCGCGCGTCTGCGTCTTGAGCGAGTCGCTGGGCTTGACGTCGTGCGGCGACAGGCCGAACGCCTTGAAGATGAGCTCGATGGAGAAGGCGTTGTTCATCTTGAGCCCCTTCATGGCGTGCAGCTCCGCCAGCAGGGACAGGATGCCGGCCACCATGGGGTTGGAGGGCTTGAACACGCGGCTGTGGCGGCAGCCCTCCAGCAGCTTCTGCACGAAGGGCAGCACCGCGATCAGGCGGCCGCGCTGGTAGGCCTCGCAGATGACCTGCTTCAGCTCCAGGTCGCGGCTCAGCACGGGCTTGTTGCGCGCGTAGGTGAGCAGGCCCAGCCAGGTGCCCAGGTTCTTGAGCAGCGCGCGGTCGTTGGACTCCTTCAGGATGCGCTCGCTGTACAGCAGCACCTGGGGGCGAGCAGAGGACAAGGGGGCGCAAGGACAGGGCGGTGAGTAAAATATGCTCACTTGAGTCTGACGCTTGCTTGTTCGGTGGAAAGATGTGGCAGAAGCAACCGACGCCAGCCAGCGAAGCTCTCTAGCCGCCCAAGGCCCGGTGCATCCTGTTGCATATGCGTGCCTGTTTCATCTCGCCCCGCTTCACCCTGCTCTGCACCACACCGCAGCACCCGTTCCCCTCCCTCCCTCCTTACGCCACCGCCACAAGCACCGCCACAAGCACCGGCCCGCCACCCGCCACCCACCTTGACGTAGTACATGGTGGTCCGCACCATGAGCCGGTACAGCTCGCGGTCGCCCAGCTGGTCCAGCAGCGACATGTACAGCGTGTGGAAGTTGGCCTCCTGCGGGGGTTTGGGGGAGCCGGGGGTTGGGGTATAGGAAGGGTTGACGACAAGACAACACGACCGCGCTCACAACAGCATTGGCTGTTACAGTGCCGCGCCTCCCATATTCCTAATGCAACCTGGCATCGCCTCGCGCCCGGGCCTGCAGCCGCCCTGCGGTGCCCACCTGCGCTGCGCGCTTGACGACCATGTAGTTGGCGAACCAGGGCAGGTAGTCGGGCAGCACGCGGTCGCGGATCTCGCTGCTGCGCGGCTCCATGTTGTCCTTGGTGATGTTGTTCATGATGAAGTGGATCCTGCAGGGCGCGGGCGCAAAGGAGCCGTTGTAGATGAGATACGGTGCAAGTGTGGAGACATTCTTGGATCCAAAAGATACGAGCAGTTCAAGACCGCAGGCGCAAAAACCCGGCCAGCCTCATGCCCAGGGGCGCCGCATTCCAGCTCACTTGTCGGCTACCGCCTCGGGCGGCTCCTTGAAGTCGCGGTACTTCTCCGCCGCGCTCTCCAGGCTCTCCGTGTTCACCAGCGCCGCCAGCGAGGGGCCCATGTTGGGCGCCAGCGAGGCCGCCGCCACCTGCATCGCCAGGTTGATGCCCACCGCGTCGCCGTCGCCTGTTGAGGAAGAGAGGCAAGAGAGAGGCAAGAGGAGTCGGGGTCAAAGTGCAAGCAACTGGCGGTGCCTTCCTCATTAACGCCGTCAGGTTGACGTAGTCAGCCTATTAAACGTGGAGACGGGGCGGTAGCAACCCCTACAGGGTATCCCGCCCCTCGTATGCGCTGAACTCACCCATGGACAGACTGGTGTTGCTGGGCTGCGCGCCGCCGGCCGCAGCCGCCGCGCCGGTCGCGCTAGACGCCGTCGCGGGCCCGCTCGCCGCCGGCCCGCCCACAGCGCCCGCGTCGCGGCCGCCAATCTTACCGCCCGGCGCCATGCTCTGCGCATCCCGCCCAGACGGCCCCACATCCTTGCCGCCACGGCCGCCGGCTGCGTTGGGCGGCGGCACCTCCATGTCCGCGCCGTTGCCCGAGGCAGCGGGGCCCTGCGTGTCCGCGGGCTGCAGGTTCAGGAAGCGCGACGAGCCGTGCGAGTTCGAGTCCGGCGCCACGCCGGCGCCGCCGTCCAGCTGCTGCCCCTGCGGGCCCGGCTGCTGGCTGGGCGGCCCGGAGGGCGGGCCGCCGGGCGCGCCGGCGCTCACGGTGGGTGTGGGCGGCGGCAGGACGGCGGCGTTGCCGCCCGCCGCGTGCTGCGACGCCTCCACGCGCGCAAACAGCTCCGGGTCCGCCTCGCGCAGCTGCGGGTTGGCCAGCAGCGCGGCGCAGAACTGCGGCCAGGGCGCAATCATGTGCGCGAACTGGCGCAGCGCCTGCGGGGGAGCAAGGGAGCACGCGAGGAACAATCAGCATGCCACGTTGCCGCCGTCTCACTCCTTATCCAACGCCAAAGCTGCGCCGACTGGCGTGAAGACGCCCGTCCCTCCCCACCTCAACAGCAGTCTGCCACCAGTCCCACGCCGCCACATTACCACGGGCCCGCCAACTCTGTGCCTCACCTCCAGCCCGAAGATGAACATCTTGTTGCCGGGCGGCTTGCGCAGCGCGTCCAGCACGTAGCGCAGCGCCATGCCCAGCGTGATGCTGCTCACCAGGCCGTGCTTGATCAGCGAGCCAAACAGCGCGGCCGTGATGTGCAGCTCGCGGTCCGGGTAGCGCGCGAAGAAGCGGTACTCGTCAAACAGGTTGTGGATCATGCAGGCAAACACCTCCTGCGGGTAGGGGAGGCGGGCGAAGAGGCGATGAGTGACATGAGGTGGTGGGCAATCGCGTCGACTGCAGTAGGCACGCGTTACATATTCTAGCTCAGCAATGCCGGACCGGATCCGCACGCAGAACTACTTGCGCACCTGTTCGCGGGGGTTGGACGAGGATTTGTATGCCTGCATGCGCGCGATGATCTCGTCGATGGGGCGCTGCTCGTTGTAGATCGCCTGCGGACGACGGGCGATGGGCGTAATGTCAGCACAAGAAGCAGGTGCGGCCGTGTTACTGCACATCCATACTGAACTGCTCTTGTCTGCAAGGAGGCGAACTCCTGCTCCAACTCGTTGCACCGGCAATGCCCCGCACCTGGAAGTAGCTGTTCGCCTCCTCCTCCACGTCGCTGGCGAAGGTGTCGTGCAGCGTCGTGATTTGGGAGGCCAGCGAGGGGAACTGCTTGGCGATCGCCGTTTGCACGTTCTGCACAGAAACGACGTCAGGAGGCATGTAAGCAAAGCACTCTGGGATCCCTAGACACCACGCCCATCACCGCTAAGCCCTGCATACCGGCGGCCGCCCACACTGAGCAGCCAGCCGGCGGCCTCAGAGACTAGCGCGCTGCATCCCCGCTCGCTCACCTTCATCTCGTGCACCAGGTCCACCGGCAGCCCGGCCTGCGCCGAGGCCTGCAGCACCTTGAGGATGGCGCGCGCCGCCTCCGCCGCCAGCGGCGGCCCGCCGCCGCGCGGCGCGCCGGGCTGCCCATCCGGTCCCGGCGGCTGCGGCTGCGGGTCGGCCTTGTCCAGCACCAGGCGCATCATGGCCGACATGACCGACATCACGTCGCGGTTGCAGTAGTCGCCCAGCCAGGCCTCCAGGTTCAGCATGCCCGCGCCGCCCGCGTACGCCGCCACCTCCAGCGACACGCCCACCGGCAGCGAGCCCAGCACCTGCGGCAGCACGCCCAGCTCCATGCACACGCGCGCGATGCGGGGCGTGGTGGTGGCGGGGTCCTGCATGTACAGCTCGATGAGCAGGTCCAGCAGCACCTCGGGCGGGGCGGCGGACCACACGCGCGTCAGCAGCTCGCGGCTGCGCGCCTTGCCGGCCGGCAGCGTGGGCCCGGTGGCCACCTGCGCCGCATTGGTGATGTGCTGCGGCAGCAGCGCCGCGAACACGTCGCGCTGCAGCAGGTTCCAGGTGGTGCGCGTCTCCGAGATGGTGATGAGCAGCAGCTCGGGGCAGGCGGCAGCGGGGTACTGCAGCACGTCCCGAGCCGGCCCCACCAGCGCCGCGCCCTCCATCAGCATGCACAGCGCCTGCGCGGGGTTGCAAGAATGTCGAGCAGGGTCGTGAACCTCCCACCATACAACAGTGAGCAATGCATGTCATATTGGCACCCCTTGGCATGCAGCCCCTTGCAGCTCCGCGCCCCAGATATCCTCATGTCCACTTCCGTCCTGGCCTCCCCAACCGCCGTGCATGGCCCATGCAACTCCTCCACCCACGCACCTGCAGCAGGTCCACTGAAGCCCAGGCACGGTTGGGGCTCATGCCGGCAATGTTCATGCCCTCCAACGGCGTCACCAACCGCTTAGAGCTTTCGAAGCTGAACACCTCGGGCGGCGCCGAGGCCGCCAGCTTCAGCAGCGATAGTTGGCACGCCGGGGTCTTCCACATGCGGCCGGTGAGGGCGGCCACCGGCAGCTGCTCGCCCGCGCCGCGGCGGAAGGCGGAGGCCAGCACCGTGAAGGCCGCGGCGTCCGGCAGCAGCGCCCGCTCGCTGTCCATGCACTCGGCCACCTTGGCCCAGCTCAGGCGGCCAGACTGGCCCTGCGCGGCCGCCTTCAGGCAGTCCACCACTAGCGGCCAGTTCCAGCTGGTCAGGGAGGCCGCCTCCGCGGGCGGCTGGCCCAGGCCCAGCGCCAGCCACAGGCCCGAGGGGAGGGGCTCCTTGAGCCCGGTGTGGGTGCGGGCCATGAGCAGCAAGACGTCTGCGACCGCCTGCTCCGTCGGGGGTTCGGGCAGGTGCCGCAAAATCGCCTTAAAAATCTGCTCATCGACCGTGGCGCCATAACCAAGCTCCTGCAGCAACGCCGCGAGGCTATTGTCGTGGCCCGCCAGGAAATTCTGCGCTGCCGCAGCGGCAGCAGCGCCGGGGGTAGCCATCGCTGACCGGTCTGCTTCCGGAACTGACTCGTAAGCCCGTTAGCAAGATGATCAGCTATGCCCTATTCAGTTGCTATGCCGCAAAGTATCGGCACAAGTAGGTGCGCGAGCTGCGAACGGGATCTGCAAGCGTGGCGACACGCCCGCTGCCTCCGAGTGGCAACCCTGCTGAATGCCCTCCTAAAGAAGCTTGAGGCGATTATCCTCTGGTTGCCCTGGGGCAGACCGAAGGTCCTGCGAGCAGAGTCACGAGCGGGAGCAGGACACAATGTCTAGACTGAGCCTTGAGACAGCTGTATGCAACATAGCGCGGCAAGCCAGTCTGCAAATTTCCTGCGTGATGCCCAGGCAACATGCTGTGCTGCCTGCAGCCCTGGCAAGCCCCGCCCAACACGGATCGTCGGGTGTCGCCCAGGCGCTGCGAAGTCCGCACGCCAGGCTTCCACCAAACCGTCCAAGAGAAACTATTTACCTTGACGAAAGCTCGCAGAGGCTGCTATTCGTCCACCGCCGAACCAAAGCGGGGTTTGGTGAGGCCAAGCGCAGACGAGGCCGAAGCCGTGCCCTGCTGCAGCTGGTTGACTTTGGTGATGCTGTGGTCAGCTCCCAAAGGCTGGCTGTCTGAAAGCGGGGCTAGTCCGGGCGCTGGGGGCTGAGAGGTTGAAGGGGATAGCCCAGCGCCCCAAAGAAAGCTGTGGAGCACAGATAAAGACCACAAATGCTCGATTGTTAGCAAAGGAGTCACCAAGGGCACGCAGAAAGACAGCGTGCGCTGACCTGCTTTGTAAATTAGACCTTGCGGGGCTCCTCCTCTGCCTACTTGACGCAACCAAGACCCGGAGGGCCCATTATAAACTATGCCAACGCTGGCCTGCCTGAAATCCTACTCAAGTTGGGCAGACAGCGGTCTTTGCGACTAGGGGGAACTCGCTCCCCATGCAAACCGTACCTCGCAATTTCTTACAGCGGGTCGGCAGTGCATTAATTATGTAGGCTGCAACTCTCATGTTATGACTCCCGGAAGCCGCATGCACATGGTTCGCGCCCGCTTTGACCGGCAACCCCCCAACGCGTCGTGCGCATGTGCAACCGAGAGTCGAGCACCTTTCATTGCGCCCTTCCAGTGATGCCATATGACATCATACACTTCATTTCCAGCCAAGGGAGACCAGGGATGCGTGGGAGTTGAGGCAGTCAGGCTGTCGTGTAGCCCCCCGCCCTGGCCCGTGCCCCTCCTTTGGCAGGGGTGTTTCGTGACCAGGTTGGGGGCAGATACTTCAACAGCGGAGCGCCAGCCTTGCGCGACGTGGAAGAAATACTTGAGGAGGTCACAAGGGAGGTATACAGTGAAGCTAAACTGGTTGAAAGTGGCCCGCCAGGCCCCGGCACTTACAGCATGTCATTCGCCGGCCTCAACCGTCGCTGCCAAAACATACATTCCTGCTAGGCGCCGGCAGGTTGAGGCGATCCCGCGAGGCACTCTGGGCGTGCCAAGAGGGGCGTGCTATGGCTGGCCGCAAGCTGCTGGCCGTCAAGTGGGTCCCGCACGGGTGGGCAGCAGACGTGGGCACTGGCGACGCTCGGGCTTCATTTCCAGCCTAGTATGGACACCTCACGTTTGCGAGATGAAGGCGCATTGTGGGGCAATCGGCACACGTGCAAGCGTTCTGAGTCAGTCGCGTGCTGGCGTGCAGCCGAGGCCCCTGGCGTAGGCAGGGCCAGCGGCGGCAGTGGGTTCCAGTGCGGTAACTGTGGTGGCAGGACCCACAAATAAGTAGCAAGTAAAAGGGAAGATGGGCGGATCAAGCAGAACCAGGGCGTAAAGACAGGGCGCCGTATGATTTGCTTGGGTTGTCGTGGCCTCGTGGGTGGAAGTGCGATGGGACAGGGTTAGGCAGGTTGGCGAGGTGCAGCAGACGCCCATACCCCAAGGCCCAAGCAGGCCTCGTGGGTGGAAGCATGTGAAGCAGCAAGCGGGTTGCAGAAACTGCATTCGTTGAATGGAGGCAGTCACCGAGTCACGGCCAGCCAACACAGTAATCCAAGCCAATCCATGTGCCAGGGCCGCACGGGGTGAGAGGAGACACGTGATCTGCAGGGGGGAGGCCGATGCTGGGTTGGGGCTGCTGTCGCAATGTGTGTGTATGACATTTCCCGGACATCCTATATGGTGGTCCGCACGCCCATGCACCTCCCAAACGGACGATAGGGCGCGAGGCGGGCCCATAACATATCCTACAGTGGGCAGGCGCGAGGCCGCACTCCACCTGGGTGCCACCTTGGGTGCCACGGGGTGCCGCACTCGCAAAAGGATGCATGACGGTTGGACCCCACGGTTGCTAATGCACATCTTTGCCTGCATGGACTGACCTTCTCAATGCTCAGTGGCCATAGCTAGAGTGCTTCTGATGTACAGTCGTTGAAAGTCGAGGTCGCTTCGTCAACCAAATAGCAATAATCCCATGAACGCCTCGTCGCAGCCTTGGAACAAGTTGACGCCCGAGCTGCTGCAACATCTCGCTGGTCTGTTGCCGGTCCCGGATGTGGTCGCGGGGCTCAAGCTGAGCTGCAAGGACGCGGCAGCATGCCTCCGCGAGGGCTACTCTCGGATACAGCTCTCGGCGCAACCGGCGCAGAGGCGCCAACCGAATCAATACGTTAATCCAGTCGTCGCGGCCTCGCCCTGGCCCGCTCGCCAGTTCGTGGCGCACTGGGGCCGGCCCGAGCCTTGGCGAACGCTTGTCCTCCGGCAGCGGCAACGCCTGCTGTGCCTCGCCGCCAGCAGCGGCGACGGCCCAAGCCTGGACGCGGCTCTGGCACACTGCGGCTGCGCCCTCAGTGTGCAGGTGATGGCTGCCGCGGCCGCGGCCGGGCGCACGGCGGCCTGCGAGCGGCTGCTGCAGGAGGGCTGCATGGTGGGGCTAGCCGCCGTCTGCGCCGCGGCGGAGGCGGGCCACCTGCACCTGTGCACGCTGCTGTGGGCCAGGCAATGCACGGACCATACCCACAACGGAAATCTGGGCGGGGATGCCGCGCTGCTGGATGTGGCGGAGGCCGCCAGCTCCGGCGGGCATGCGCACGTGCTGCAATGGCTGGAGGAGGAGGGGGAGCTGTTCCCCGAGGTGGCGGCACGTTGGGACTACGACGGGGAGTACCGGCGGCAGGAGGTGGCCCAGGTCCTGGCGGCGGCGGCGGCGCGCGGCGGCCACGTGGCGCTGCTGTACCGGCTGTTGGCCCGACTGCCGCCGCCGCCCCGCGCCGACGGGCGGGAGGGCGGCGGCATGTGGCACCACCTGCTGTGTGACGTGGCGTTGGGCTGCCCGCTGCCCGTGCTCCGCCAGCTGGCCGGCCGGTGGCGGCAGCTCCAGCAGGCGCCGCGTCAGCAGCAGCCCGCCGCGGACGCGGACGCGGACGCGGATGCGGATGCGGACGCGGCGCAGGCGGCGGCGGGCGGCGGCCGCCCCAACCTGCTGCTGCGCGCGCTGGGCAGCCGCACGCCCGACTGGCGGGACAAGGCGGAGTGGGTGCGGTCGCGGCGGCCCGAGCTGCTGGCGGCGGCCACGGCCGAGCGGCGCGGCAACGGCGGCAGGTGGGGGGCCGATGGCTGCTGGCTGCTTGATCGTGGCGGCGAGTACGGCTGGGCGGCCGCGCAGCCCGACTACAAGGAGCGGCTGCGGTACCTGGTGAGGGACAGGGGCGTGCGGGCGCTGCCGGCGGCCGCAGCGGAGGCGGCGGCTGCGGTGGGTGACGTGCGCGCCCTGCGCTTCCTGCGGTATGGGTGCGGCGGCATGCGGTGGCCGAACAGCTGCGTTGTCGAGACCGCCGCGCAGCGTGGGCAGACTGCGGTGCTGGAGTTCCTGCGGGCCCGGCGGCAGCTGCCGAGCTACAGCAGTGGCGGCCGCACCCTGGACGCCGCCGCGGCGCCTCTGGGCGCGTTGGCGGCGGCGGTGGTGGTGGCGAACGAGGCAGGCCGTGCAAGACCGGAGCGTAGCTTCTGGTCGCGCGTCTTCCGGCAAGCGGCGGCAAGCCAAGGCGCCGACGCCGCCACGCTGCGCTACCTGCATGAGGTGCTAGGGGCGGAGGTGCAGCTGCAGCCCATTGCGACGGCGGGCTCCCTGGAGCAACTGGAATGGGCGCTGGGCGTGGCGGCGGCGGGTGAGGACGACAGCGATAAGAATGAGTTTTGGCCGCAGGTGAGTGAGCCTAGAAAACACTTATAACCCACATACGGTATACGTACACGTATAAATTCATACGTATGTAAATACAATTGCAAAGATGTCAGGTGGGGCCGGTATCGGTGTCGGGGCCGGGGCCGGGGGCCGGGGCCGGGGCCGGCGCGGGCGCTCCGCCAGGGTTGTGCCCAGGCGCCCGGCGCGTGTTGCCGCGGTCGCGCGCATACATGTGCTGTCAGCAGCCGCCATTCGGCGCGCGCGCTGGACCGCACACGTTGGGCATGCCACTCACCACACACACACACACACACACACACAGACACACAGACACACGTGCACACACACACACACACACACAAACGCACACACACACGCACTGCACCCCGCTGCCCCGTGACGCGCAATCAAACCCGGGCGCTGCCGCCGCAGGAGGCCGCCGGGAAGCGGTCGCTGCTGCTGCCGGCGGCCCTGGAGGCCGGCAACCTGGCGGCCGCCACCTCCCTGCACGAGCGCGGCGGCGCGCCGGCTGATGAGCTGCCCGGTGTGGAGAAGGTGTTGGGCCTCGGGCAGTGGTACGACCGCAGCGCGGGCGTGTTCGGCGCTGTGCGGTGGCTCTTGGAGCGGCGGCAAAAGAAATCGCAGAGGGCGCGGGAGCGGGGGCGGGATGAGGGGCGGACTGCAGCAGTGGTAGGCGGCGGCGCGGAGGCAGCTGGCGGGTCTGGGGCTTCGGCCGGCGGCGCAGCGGCTGCGGCGGGCGGGTCGGGGGCAGGGGCAGGGGCGGGGGCAGGGGCAGGGGCAGGGGCAGGGGCAGGGGCAGGGGCAGGGGCAGGGGCAGGGTCGGGGGCAGGGGTAGGGGCAGGGGCGGGGGCAGGGGCAGGGGCAGGGGCGGGGACGGAGCTGACCGACGCGGAGTGGAGCGCGCTGCTGCAGGAGGTGGGGGTGGAGGGGCGGCTGTGCGGCCGCTTCCCTGAGAACCAGTGGGAGTGGCTGCGCGCCGCCTTCCTCGCCAGCCCCGTGCCGCCGCACGCCACGGCCGTGTCTACGGCTGTGCTGCTCACTGCCGGCATCGTGTGCAGAGGAATGGCGGGGGACACGGCCAGGAGGTCCATGCAGGCGGCGGCGGCGGCGGCGGCGGCGGGTGCCGCGGGGTCTGGGCACAAGGAAGCGGTGGCGGCGCAGTGGGAGGCGGAAGAGGCGGGCAAGGAGGAGGAGGAGGCGAGGTCAGAGCGGGAGTGGGAGCGGGAGCGGGAGCAGGAGCGGGAGCGGGAGCGGGAGCGGGAGCAGGGCGTGATGGGGGCGCGGGCGGTGGTGGCAGCGGGCGTGGAGCGGCGCTTCCGGGCGCGGGCGGCGGAGCAGGAGCGGTTGAGGGCGGAGGCGGAGGCGCAGTGGCAGGCGGAGATGGAGGCGGAGATGGAGGCGGAGGCGCAGTGGGAGGAGGAGGAGGAGGAGGAGGAGGAGGAGGCAGAGGCGGAGGCGGAGGCGAAGGCGCAGTGGCAGGCGGAGATGGAGGCTGCAGCGCAGGCGGCGGTGCAGTGAGAGGCCGCAGCGCAGGCGCAGGCGGAGGCGCAGGCGGAGGGGTACGCCAGGGCTGGCATGCATCAGGCAGCGCACGGCAACCCGGCGGGCGAGATCGACAGCGGCTTGGACAGCGACTGACTGCCCCAGCGAGTAGGGCACAGCAAGGCCGTGTCAGGCATTAGGGCATGAGGGCATATTGATACGACTTGGACTGGAGCCGGGTTGCCCGCCCGTGCCAGGGGTAGGAGGTGGGGCGGGGTGGTGGTGGTGGGCACGTGCACGGCAGCACGTGGCGGCGACACAAGGGCAGCAGGATGGGGCGGCGGGGGGGGGGGGTGACTCGCACGCTTCCATGCAGGTAGCGTGGTGGGTTGGTTTGCCTGATTGGGGGGAGGAGCGGGTTTCGGCGTTAATTGCGGCTGTGCGCATGTGGCGGTGTGGGCCTGTGGCCAGCCTTGCAAGCAAGCGGGCGGCGGGACCGCCATCGAGTGCAAGGCAGGCAGTGAGGCAGGACATCCGTTTGGACGTATACGGGTACGTTGAACTGCAGGTCATCTGTAATATTGCTGCACCCACTGCGCATTTGCCCCACTGCCAGCAGCTCCGGTGGAATTGGCGCCGGGGCGTATGCGCCGTGTGCGTCAGCACGGATATGCGTCAGCACGGGAGCGTGGGCTGCTATAAACCCAGGTCGTGGTCAGTCGCTGGGTTGCATGATGTACTGATGTGCTGAAGAAGCGACTCGGGAGAAAGCGATGCGGGTTTCTGGCTCGAAATGACAGCGGTGCTGGTGCCCGGCCGCCGAGCCGGCCGGCAAGGAGGGGCATGCACGTGTGTCGCCGCCTGTCTTTCACTGTCGTGTTATTGAATCACGTTGCCATCACGCAGCAGCCCAACCGGCCCCGTGTCAGCCTGGGAGCCTACCTGCATGGGAGCCTGGCCTACAGCCGGCCAGCCACCGGCACCTAAAGTCGCTCACAGCTGACCGCTCGTAACCAACCCCTAACGATTATAGATACGATTATGGTACGGCAGTGCGTGGTATGGCAGTGGGCGAGCCCAGCAGCAGCCGCACATCTGCTCGCACCTATTCATCTGGACGTATACATGCGCATAAACGTACACACACACAACCGACCGAAACACGCCCGCAGCCCGCAGCCCGCACCCGCACCAGGCAACTAGCAACAGGTGGGCGGCTGCGGGCTGGCTGCCGGGTGGCAGCCCCCCGCGTACTCGCTGCAGCAGCCACACACACGCACACACACACACACACACACACACACACACACATCACGCCCATCAGCCACCCCACTACTGCCAGCAGGCGCGCACAGCAGTCCGCCGTGTTGCATTCGCCACCGGCAGCACCCAAAGCGGCACCAACACGTCTTTCAGCATTTACACCTTTGTTTCTACAATACATTAGAGGCCGTCACCAACACTGTTGAAAATGTCACACTGGCACCGGCCGGCCGCCTGTTACATACCGGTGACCTGCAGGTCTCTACGCCTACCACGACAGCCTTGCAGATACAACATTTTCAAATGGGTACAAAGGAGGTGCGGCAGCCGCCGGTGCGCCGCCGTCCGCGCAGCTCTCTCTTTCTCTCTCGATACACTGCCAACCCCCGACAGCCCCCGGCAGGATAAGAAGTAGCACTGCTCACTTGCCACTTGGGGCGCGCATACCGTACTTTCATTATCAATTTGATTGTGTCAACAAGCCAAGCGCGTACCCACTCTCCGCGCGTCTTCAGTGCTCGAGCTGCAACATCAAATATACCTTGCACCGCACTGCTCGGCCCAGTGCTCCAAATCCATGCTGCATCCACATGGAGGCTCCATCCGCGTGATGGCCTGCTCCACAGTGCCAAACCTCTCTCACCTCATGCTCTTACGACAAAACGCGCAGACGTCAACAGCGGGCTCGTCTGTACATCGCCCACTTAGCTAGCACCTGCTCCGGTCCCATCCCTCCCGTAACACGCCACGGCACACGACCTGCTCCTCCATCCCTCCCGCTGCGCCCAGGCACTGCACAGGTGCACCTGGCGCCGCACACACACGCATGCCATACGGTACTGCTCGCCCCTGTAGTCCGTACACATACACACACACACACACACACACACACACACACACACACAGTCGCACCGCCTTCCTGCCTTGCCTGCCCAGCTAGCTAACTGCCTGGCTAGCTGCCTGACTTGCCTGCCTAGCTGATGGTGCAGCCGCAGCCGCCGCCGCGCAGTGGGTCGCGCGCGTCCATCTCCGCCAGTGTGCCGTCCGCCGCCATCTTGCGCAGCTCGCGGAATATCTGTGTCCGGAGAAGAAAGGAAAGGAAGGCACGCGCAGTGATGCCGTAAGTGAGGTGAGCGTGATGTGGGGGGCGTGATGTGGGGAGCGTGATGTGATGGCAATGAGATGGGTGGGTGGACTGGGTTCCGTGGGTGCCGCCTTGTCGGTTGCGAGGTGAGCGTGCTTGTGAAGGCTGTGACACACTCCGAGTGTGTGCGCCCCTGAGGCTCCCGCGCTGAGCCCCCCGCCTCGTCATACGTCACGCACGCATACGCAAATGCACACGCACGCGCACGCATTCGCACGCACAGTGTCGATCCCTTTCCCCCGTTGCTTCCCTAACACATGTACACGTGCACACACACAGCCACAGCCACAGACACACACACACACACACACACACACACAAACACACACACACACACACACGTGCGCACACACGCACCTTGCTGAAGGGCGGCCGCTGCGTGGGGTCCTGCGCCCAGCACGCCGCAATGAGGTGCTTGAGCTCGGCCGGCCACCAGCCGGGCAGCGGCTCCCGCACGCCGCCGCTGCGCCGCAGCACGTATGCCATGACACCGTCCTGAGCCGCCTGCTCCGCACTGCGCGTGCCCGCGCCCGCGCCCGGAGGCGTGGCGGGCGCGGCGCCGCCGCCGCCGGCGCCCATCTCGGCATAGGCGGCGTCGTTGGCGACCTGCGGTTTGTTTTGGGGGAGGGTTGTAGATACCAGCCCAAACTAAACCGAACCCGCTGTGCCTGTCATCCAGTTTAAAGTGAGAAGGTACGAGGAATCGGCAAGCGGGGCTGGTGAAGGGGTTTAGTGGCTCCCCTGGCTCCCTTCGTTGTAGACTGCAAAAATTCCCTCCCCCCGCCCCTCCGCCCCTCTCCCCCATCCCCACCCCTCCTCCACACCTTCATGGCCAGTAGTTTGCCGTTAAAGAGCTCATAGGCGATTACCGCGAAGCTGAACACGTCCACCTGAGGGCGAGGGAGGGAGGGGAGGCAGCACGTGTTGTATGTGACTGTGTGTGTGTGTGTGTGTGTGTGTGTGTGTGAGAGAGTGTGTTTGTAAGCGCAAGGGAAAGAACGGACGTGTGTGTCTTTGTGTGGCGTAGGTGGCGCTTGATTGCTTGCAGCACCCACACCTACAAACACACACACACACACACACACACACACACACACGGCCCCCCCTCCCCACCAACCTTTTCGTTGTAGGAGCCGCTGGTGACGAGCTCCGGAGCCATGTAGATGAGGGACCCCACCTGTGTCCGGGCGTGTGTTAAAAAAACGAAACGAAAGCCCGCGCGTGTGTGTGTCTGCGTGTGTGTGTGTGTGTGTGTATTTGTGCGTGTGTATACACGTTTGTTACAGAGCCCGCTGGCAGTGTGTGGTCGTCATCGTAAGCAGTGTGTGTTTGTGCGGACAGGACCACGAGGGCATCGCGCGCGGCTCAGCGATGCTGGAGTGCTGCTGAAGACCCCAAGGGCGGCATGCAGCGGAGTGGAACGCACATGCATTCCCGCGACAGAGACACATCATGCATTCCGCAACAAACACACAGTCTTGCATCCCCCCCCCACACACACAATCTCACACACCCACACACCTGCTGCGTCGCGTCCGCCATCTTTGCCGCCGCCGCCGCCACCTTCTCCCGCTTGCTCGCAGCCGCCGACACGAGCCGCCCAGCAGATGCCGCCGCCGCCGCCGTCGCCGATGCCCCCGGCGGCGGCGCCGCGCCGCCGCGCACGCTGCGGTCCGAGCCGGTTCCAGGGCCGCCGCCGCCGCCGCCGCCGCTGCCGTCCCTGGCGGCGCCGCCGCCACTGCCGCGGCTGTTGCGCATGCCGGGCACCACATTCGGCCGCGGCCCCAAGTCCATCGACATGCGGTTCTCCTCGGGAACCGTCTTCATGCCGCCGCCGCCGGCGGCGCCGCTGCCACGTGTCGCGCGTGACTGCGCCGTCGCCAGCAGCCCGCCCAGCGGCGGCAGCGCGGACGGCGACTGCAGGGAACTGGCCGGCGAGAGCGACAGGGCGCCGCCGCCGGCGGCTGTAGCAGCGCCTGTGCCAGCAGCGGCAGTGGCTGTAGCAACCTGCTCCTGCTCCTTCTGCTGCTGCAGTGCCAGCGTCATGGAGCGCATGAGCGTCAGCGGCGACGGCGTCAGCGCCGCGGCGGCGGCGTTGCCAGCCGCGTCGCCGTCGGCGGCGGCGGCGCCGCCGCCACCCTCATTGGACGTCGCCGCCGCCGCCGCCGCCGCCTCGGCTTGCAGCGTCATGGTTGCGGCGCGAACGAACTCCGTCACCGAGAAGGGCTCGGTGGAGGCGGCGGCGCCGCCGCCGCCGCCGCCGACTCCAGCGCCATCAGCGCCAGCATCTTGCGGTGCACGCTCTCCTCGTGGCTCGCCGGCGGCACCACGTGCGGCGGCGCCCAGCCCGCCAGCGGCGGCGGCACACTGGCGCGCGGCGGCAGCGGCGGCAGCGGCGCTGTGGCGGCGGCAGCCGTGACCGCCGCCGCTGACACGGTCCTGGCGGCGGCGGCGGCCGCGCCGGCGGCGGCGTCGTGCATTGCCACGAGGTCGTTCGTGGAGTTGAATTTGCTGGTGGGCACCGGCGAATCGTAACGGCCCTTGTCCAGTGCCAGGAGGTACGGCTTCTCACGCTCACCGACCATTACGAGGGGACCCGAGCCGGCGGCGCCGCCGTGGCTGCTGCCGTTACCGCCGCCGCCGCCGCCCATCGCCATCGCCGCCAAGCCCAGAGCCTCCGCCGCCTCCGAGCCGGCGCGCAGGCTGCCGCCGCCGCCAGGAGCCGAGGCGCCGAGCGAGTGAGCGGACACGTCGGCGCCGGCGGCGCCGCCGGCGGCGGCGTCTGCGGCAATGCCCGCCGCCGCCAGGAACGGGTCCAGCGGTGCGCCGCCGCCGCCGCCGCCGCCATGCACGCCCCCATGCACACTGCCGTGCACGCTGCCGTGCCGTACCGACCGCTCCGCCGCCACCGCCGCCACGCCCGCCGACGCCAGTGCGACATAGCGCGCGCTGGTGCTGCCACCGCCGCCGCCGCCGTACGCATGGCCGCTGCCGTTCAGCCCGCCGTAGTACGACGCATCCGCGCCGCCGCCGCCGGCATAATAATTACGGCCGCCGTAGAACGACGGGTCCTTATTCACCCCGCCCGCGCCCGCCCCCTGCCTGCCGTACGCGGCGGCGCCGCCGTGGCCGCTGCCGTACGCCGCCGTACCGCCGCCGCCGCCGGCTCCGTCGGTGCGGTACACTGACCCTCCCCGTGTGGACCACTCGTTGGTGACGGCGATGAGGGCGTCCTCGGCTCGGCTGTGCATGGCGCGTTTGTGCAGCCCAAAGTCCGTGATCTTGGCCTGAAGGGGAGGTGGGCGTGGAAAGGGGTGGGGGGTGGGGGCATTGGAGTGGCGTTGGATGGAGTAATCGGGGCGGTGCTGGGATGGGTGCGCCCCGCTCCCGACCCCCCCTCAACCCGCACACACACACAGCGCCTCACCACTCTGCCGTCCACGGGTCCGCCGGTCAGCAGCACATTCTCCAGCTTCAAGTCCCTGTGCATGTGCGTGTGTGAGACAGGTCAGAGGTCTCAGAGCGTGATAGGCGTAAATGCGTGACAGAGGTGTGAGCGTGATAGGCGTAAATGCGTGAGGTGTAAGTGCGCGCGTAGTTCCGAACGTGAACGTGTGGAACGTGTGTGCTCGGCGGCAGCTGCATGCGTCTGAAGCCTTCATTGGCAGTGAAGAAGCATCGGCACATACCGCTGCGGCCCTCCTCCTCCGCCTCCCCCTCCCCCTTCCTCAGCCTCCCCCTTCCTCCCCCTCCCCCTCCCTCTCCCCCTCCCCCCCCTCCATTACCTGTGTATGACCATGGGCCTGCATGTCTCGTGCAGGTAGGCGCAGGCGGCGGCGATGTGGGTCAGCCAGCGCAGCGCGTCCAGGCGCGAGTAGGCGGGGCTGCGGCCAGTCATCTGTGTTTTGGGGGGGGGGGTGGCGTGGGTGGGGGGATTAGTGGTAGGTGGCGTGTACGTGTGTGTGGGGGAGAGGGGGGCATGTGTTGCCATGCCCTACCCCCGTCCCGCCGCGCCGCCCGCCGCCGTTCCTGACCCGCTAAATGCTTGCCCCCCCCCCGTCGGCACGTCATGCTTGGCGATTCAACCACCGCCCCAACGCGCAAACCCCCCGCCCCTCCCCAATCCCCAAACCCCCAATCTCCCCCCTCCCCACCAATGCCCCTTCCCCCCCGCACCTGTCGCAGCACCATCATCTTGAGGTCGCCGCCCTCGCACGCCTCCATGACCACGTATGCGCTGGCCCGCAGGCTGTCCAGGCTGTCCAGGCGGTGGGCGCCCAGGCCGTGGATGGACACGATGTTGCTGTGCGTGCGTGTGAGTGGGGGGGAGTGGAGGGTGAGGAATGGTGGTGGACAGGTGGTGGTAGTTTGTTCCAATCCCTAAGGACCCAAGACCAAGAACCAGCCCACAGCGCGCGGAGGGGGGGGGGCAGGGCAAGTGACATTTTTGGGGATTGGCACACAAGGTTGACCACAAGGTTGACCGTCCATTACCCACGCACGTCCCACAGCACTCACGGGTGGTGCAGCTTGCGGACCAAGTTGGCCTGGGGGGTGAAGGAGGGGAGTGGCAGTGGGACTGGGGGTTAGGTGTTTGGGTGGGTGGGTGGGTCGAGGGAGCGGCACACGCGGCATCCCCACCTTGTGCAACAATCGTCTACTCCCCCTCCCTTCCTCCCCCTCCTCCCCTCCCATTCTCACCTCCAGCAGGAAGCGCCTCAGGTCCTCCACGTCCTCCAGCACCTCGGGCTTCAGGCTCTTGACCGCCACCAGCAGCCGGGGGCCGCCGCAGCCGTCTGGGGGGTCCAGGCTGGGGGGGGGCGGGGAGATAGGAGGGTGGGTGGGGTTGCAAGGACGTTTGGAAAAGCGGTAGCGGTGAGGTTAGGAGGAGGCGGGATAGGGGAGTTCGGGCAGGTGGTTTGGGGTGGTGGGAGTGGGGCAGTGTGTTGCCGGGCTGTGGTGGTGGGTAGGCAAGGGGGCAGGGCCGTTGCTCGGATGCCCTTTGAAATGGTGCACACAACCCAGTCCCACCAACCGCCCCCCCCCCACACACACACACCCCAGCCCCCTACCTGCAGCTCTGCACGGTGGCGAAGGCGCCCGCCCCGAAGCTGCCCTGCGCCGTCAGCCGCTCCGGCGCTATGAACAACTCCCCAAGCAGCTCCTGCGCGTGTGTGAGGGTGGGGGGGAGGTGTGGGATGTGGGGCGGGGCGTGTGCCTGTGTGCCTTTGTGCCCGTGTGGAGAATTCCCCCTATCCTCTGCAACCCACCAATCCTTCCCCGGCCCGAACCAGCCACCCGCTAGTGGCCTCCGGGCCCCTGCGCCTGCTGACCACCTAGCCCCCCAGCCCCCTCCACGCCCCCCTCACCTGCAGGATGACTCGAGGAGTGAACTCAGCCAGCGGGTCAGCCGCCGCCGCCGCCGCCGCTGCTGTGGGTGCCGTGGCCACTGCTAGCGCCTCGCTGTTGGTGCCACTCGCCGCCACCTCAGCCGCCTGAGCAGCTGTAGCCGCCGCCGCCGGAGCGGCACCGGCCTGTTGCCCTGCTACTGCCGCGTCCACTGCCTCCGCCGCCGCTGTTGCTGCTGCTGCTGCACCCGAGGCTGCGGCCGAGGCCGACGCCGGCTTGTGCGGGTGCGGCTCTGTCGGTGCGTTGCCGCTGCCGCTGCCGCTGCCGCTGCCGCCGCTGCCGCCGGTGGTGGTGGTGGTGGTGGCCGTGCTGCTGCCCTCTGCGCTGCTGCCCCAGGCGCCCGCGGAGCCTGCGATCGCATGTGTGTGTATGTGGGGGGGGGGGGCGGTTCGGTGATTAATATCGGGTGGGGGAGGCGTGTGTGGAAGGGGTTGTTTGCCTGGTGCCGTACTTACGCGGGTGTTGCGTCAATGGTCCCTGCACCTCCGCGACAACGGCACGCCCCATGGGCCATGTGCCGCCTCCGTTTGTTACCCGCTCTTGCATAGCGAGCGGCTCCCCCACCCCTCCGCCACCGCGTGTCTGCTGCCTGCACGGCTGGCCCGCCGGACCCGCCACCCCCCTCCCCCACCCCACCCCCACCAACCTGACGACGCGGCAGCAGACACGCTGAGCCCTGCCTCCGCCGCCGCAGCTGCCGCCGCCTTCTGTGGCGCCTCTAGATCCAGATCCAGATTCCGCTGGCCGGCGGCCGGAGCTGGAGGCGGCGGCAGCAGCTGCTGCGGCTGCTGGGCACCTCGTGGGACGCCCGCCTGGGCCGGCGCGACCGGGCCCGCGACCGTCGCTCCCTTGAGCTTTGCATTCAGTTTGTCCTTGTCAGGCTCGGACTGCACCGGGGGATGGGGGGAAGGAAGTTAGCAAGTGGTGAGGAGTTTGGGGTTGGCAGGGGGTGAGGGCTCGGTGTGGGGGTGCCAGTCCTGCTGTGGTCCGTCGCGCAGTCGAGGGCCCATCACCGCAAAACGATGAAGATTCATATAGCTATACCTGGAGCAAGTGCTGAACGCGGGAGGAACGCTAGCAGCGCCCTCAGCGCGAAAACCTGCAATGGCCCTTTGCAAAATTGCGAGGGACCAACCCCGGTTTCCGTTCCTCCGAGCTCTCACCAAAATATCAAACAGAAGCGTTGGACTGTGTTTCAAAACCAATTTACTGCGCTGTCCCGGCAGCTTGCCGGAGCCTGTTTCTCCTTGCGCTCCGCCATTCTGCAAGCTGGGCGCGCCGGGCTCCAACACCGCGGTTGTCATGTTGTATAGTCCTCAGAAATGCTTTGAAGGAACCGTAAGGTTGGCGCGCGCGGCCAAGCACCGCTGCAAACACCGTCAACAGTGAATCCTGCGCGATTTCATCCTATCAGCAGCTTACGAACAGGCGGCAACACAGCTATTACCGACCATGCTGACAAAACGATAACAGTCTGCCTGCCACAAGGACCCCTCCTCGCCTCGTCGTACGTCGTACATGCTCAGGTGCGCTCGTTCGGCACATATTCTGTTTGTTCGCTATAAGCTGGACGCTGACTGTGCCGATGTTATGTCGCCCGTCCAAGTAGGCGCACCTGTGGGCTCCGACCTCGGCTCCAACCACACGGTCCTTCCCCCTCCGTAGCCTCGCCGCCCCGCCGTGAGGCGGCAAACCCCACACCTGTCCAGGCAACAATGCGTCATTTGCAACACCGCACTGATGCATCAACATGTGTGCCCTGTGTCTTCATGTAAACTGGCTAGTGTGCCAGCATCTTCCGCCAACCGAGCATCGCCCTATCCATCCACCAGAGTTGCATTCCGGCCATCCACTCCCGATCAGACTCCAACTCGTTCAACCCTACCTCTGAGATATCTCGCAGGGACACACCCGAGTACGGTGTCGTGAGCAGGTGCGTGCGCCGCCGTGCCCGTACGCGCCCCCACACCAGTCTCCTACGCTCCCCAGTCCGGAGTCCGCACTCTGTGCGGCCCCTTGCGCCCCACCCCCTGCCGCCCAACCCCTGCCTGCCGAGCAGCCCATCACCCTGCCTCTCACCTGCTCCCGAGCCCCTGCCAGACACACATGGCACACACAGGCACCGGGGCCGGCAGGTGCCAACCAGGCGACCAAGCCTCAGACAGGCCCCAACCATGGAATGAATGTCGCACACAACATCGCTGCCAGTCACCACCATCACCACCACCTCTACCATCAGTGCCCCATCGCCACCAGCCACCAAGCAGCAAGCCAGTAGCCCGCGGCTGTGTGTGTGTGCGCGGGCGGGCGGGACTTGGAACTGCCCGGGAGGTCGTCTGCACAATCACCAAATCCTCGTACTCCCTGCCCGTGCTTCTGCCCCCACCCAGCCCTACAAGTGCCGCCCGGCCCGCCTGCTCCCAAGCCGCCTCCTGCTCCGCCTGCTACTGCTGCCGCTGCTGCTGCCATTATTGCTATTGCTATCCCCCCGCTCCAGTACCTCTACCTCTTCAGTCCAAGACGGCAGCTCCACTGCTGCTGCCGCCGTCCCCGGCCCCGCTCCGGAAGCCATGCCTAACCCCTCCTGCCTGCCCGCCTCATCGCCCGCACCACCCACTAGCCCCCCTTCCCCAAGAGCCCCTTCCTCCTCCCCCTCCCCCCAGCCCTCCTCCCAGCCCTCCTCCTCCCCCCAGCCCTCCTCCTCTCCCTCCTCCCAGCCCTCCTCCCCCAGCGCCCGCCGCCTGCTGGCCACGCCCGCGCTGCTGCCGCCGCCCCACAGCCGCCCCCACAGCCCGCCCAGCCGCTGCTCCAGTGCCGCCACGGTGTAGTGGTAGGCGCGGCCGCCCAGGCGCGGCTCCCACAGGAAGGCCCTGGGGTGAGGAGGGGGGAGGGGGGAGGGAGGAGGGTGGGTGAGAGGGGGAGGGTGGCGTGAGGGTGGCATGAGGGTGGCGTGTTGTGGTGGGGAGCGTGGGCGGGAGCAGGAGCAGCGGGAGCAGCACACAAACACGCACATTGGCACGGGTGGGTGAACTACAGATATGCAGAAATACGGGAGGACTGACTGCATGACTGAAGTAAGTCTGCTTCCTCCCCAAACTCCAATCCCCAATCCCCCCCTCCACCCCCTCTCACTTGTGGTACTGTGCCATGGCCAGCCTCATGCGCGCCTGCAGCTCGGGCGGCACGGCCCTCAGCAGCGGCACCAGGTGCGGTATGTCGGCCAGCCCCAGGCGCAGGCTGAACTGGGCGTAGGGAAGCAGCCCGTCAGACTCGTAGGGCTGGTACACCGAGTCCTGCAGGGGGTGGGGAGAGGGGGGAGATGGAGAGGGAGATGTAGGTGGAGATGTAGGTGGAGATGGAGGTGGAGATGTAGGTGGAGATGGAGGTGGAGATGAGGGTGGAGGTGGGGAGGGAGGGGGAGGGAGGTGAGGGGGAGGGGAGGGGGAGGGGGAGATGTGGCAGGGACAGGATAGAAATGCCAAGCACCCCCGGTTTAGTTTGGGCTGGTATCTACAACCCCCCACCTATCCTAGGTCTTGGATGGGCTTGGACTGGGGGGGATTACGCCCACCCGCCGCAGACACACCACACAACCCCCCCACCCCACCCCTCCCCCCCCTAAACCGCACCCGCACCCCCACCCGCACCCCTACAAACCCCCGCCCCACCTGTATGATGATGGGTATGCAGGCGTGCGTCATGGCCAGCGTGAGGCGCACGCCGAACCCCGCCCCGTGTGGCGCCAGGCAGAAGCGGCTGCGCGCGTACAGCGACTCGTAGTCGGGCGTGTAGCCTGTGGGGGTGTGTGTGGGGTGGGTGGGTGGGGGGAAGAGGTGGGGTGGGGGGGAGAGGTGTGGGGTTACATTCATGGGGGGGGGGGGGAGGGGGGGGTTTGGGGGGTTGAGAGGT
>NC_057017.1:3902561-3903777 GCF_000002595.2 Chlamydomonas reinhardtii | reverse complement strand
GAATTGGCGGGGAGGTCGTACCTGCATGGGCGGGGTGGTGGGAGTGGGGGTGGGGATGGGCGTGAGGGTGGGGTGGGCGTGCAAGCAGGGGGCGGGGGGGAAAGCCCTATGAGGCCACAAGGGCGGGACAGCGCAAAGACCCTGTGTGTACCGTACGTCCACACAAGCCACCACCACCACCACCACCACCACCACCACCACCACCACCACCACCACCACCACCACCACCACCACCACCACCACCACCACCACCACCATCACCGACCCAATCACCCACCGCCCCACTCCGCCCGCCCCACCCTACCCCACCCGCGCTCACACGTAGATGCGCAGGCGCACCCGGTTGGGCACGGGCGAGGCGGCGGGCGCGGGGGCCCAGGCGCGGCTGCGGCTGCAGTCCGCACCCCAGTACGGCGGCCTTTGAGGGGCGGGGTGTGTGTGTGGGGGGAGAGGTGTTGTGTGCGTGTGTGTGTGTACGTCTATGTGGTTGCGGCAGCTGAAACAAGTCGAGAACTCAACCCACATCTCTACCCCCATACATCGCATACACTGTCTTTGCGATAGGTTTTCCTTGTGCTTTTCAACACAGCTTCCGCAACCCGCGCTCACCTGCAGTGGCAGAAGCCGCGCAGGCAGGCGCCCCGGCCGCGGCACTCGTTGGGGCAGAGCGAGTTCATGGGGTCGCTGCGGGGTGGCAGTGGGGTGGGGGGTGGGCGTGGGGGTGGGGGAGGTGTGTGCTTGCAGGGGGTTGGAAGTGGGAGGATTTGAAGGGTTGGGGGATTGGGGGCAGGCGGCGGGTTTGAAGCTACGGTACATACGTAGCGCGCAGGAAGCAGCAGCCTTGGGGGGGATTCAGCGATAGCCCCGCGAGTGCTCCGCCTTCACCCGCCGCCTCATCCACCACACCACACCACCGCCCACCCCACCACCACCTCCCTCGCACCCGCAGGTGTGGCCCAGGTAGCCCTTGTAGCACAGGCAGTGCGGCGTCTGGCGGCCCACGTTCCGGTTGACCACACCCTTGTCGTTCTGTGTTTGGGGGGGGGGGGGGTGTTACATTCATGATTAGTTCAGGAATTGGGGGGGAAGGAGGAGGAGGAGAGGAGGGGAATGGAGCAGGGGGAGGGGAGGAGGGATGGGACCTGCTGGGTACGGTGCAGACAGCCCTAGGCAGCCCAGGGCCCCCCTAGGCCCCAGACCCCCTAGGCCCCAGGCC
>NC_057017.1:3889826-3902461 GCF_000002595.2 Chlamydomonas reinhardtii | reverse complement strand
AAGATACCCCCACCCCCGGCCGTAACCCCGTAACCCCGCACCCCCACACCCACCCTCGCCCCACCCCTCCCCACCCCCGCCACCATTCCCCACCCACCTGCCCCATATGTCCAGCCCCACCACGCCGTCCGCCGCACTGCCGGGCCTCAGGCTGGGCGGCGCGCGCTGCACACTGCCTGCAACGGCGAGGAGGGCGGCAGGCAGGCGGCAGGTGCGTGTGTGTGAGTGCGTAGGTGTGAAAAGGCCTGCGGCAAACACTGGCTCATCTATCATGGCGGCACAAATAGCGCCCACATGCGTCCGCGTGTCTGTGTGTGAAAGAGCACAAGGAAAACATTGCGCAAAGACAGTGTATGCGATATACCTCGCATACCTGTTGCGGTCTTACCAACCGGAAATCGCGCAACCCCCGTGCGTGTGTGTGTGTGTGTGTGCGTAATGGCACTGGCACTGGCACTGCCTCTGACACACGCGTCATGTGTGAACCCGCTCTTCCAGCCACACGCAGCCCCAGCCCGCCGCGCCCCCTCCTGCCGACATCTCCGCAGCCTCCTACTGGGAAGGGTACACACAGGCCCTTCCTCCATCCCCTCCTCCCCGCTCCGCCTCTCATTTGGTAACGACTTTGTCTGCAGTTTTCATTGCACTCTGTACCGCTTCTCCAACCATCCTTACACACACACACACACACACACACACACACACACACACACACATCCACACCTGTGAGCCAGTCCACCCCCGCCGCCTCCTCCCCCCCTACCTGTGAGCCAGTCCACCCCCGCCGCCTCCTCCAGCGGCATGGCGCTCCACTGCTCGCCCGCGGGCTTGTCGCGGAACTGCGACACGTGGGTATGGACGCGGGTATGGATGCGTGTATGTGTGTGTGTGTGTTTTTGCACAGTGTCAGCCCTTGCACCTGTCCTTTCCTAACGAACACACATCTGCCCCCCACCTCCCACCCCCCACCCACACGCACACACCCACACACCCACACACGCACACGCCCCCACCTCGTAGCAGCGGATGTCGTGGTAGTTCATGGAGTACAGGCGGCACGTGTTGTCCTGGGGGGCAGGAAGGGGAGGGAGGAGGTGGGGGCGGGGTGGGGGAGGGAGGGGTGACAGGGGAGAGGGAGGAGAGGGGTGGCGGAGGAGAGGGAGTGGAAGGAGTGGGACACCGGGTACGGCGGGAAAGACAGATGGGGGTGAAGGAGTCCTTAAGGGTGGAGTGGCTAGACGGATGGAACCTCTCCAGGGGGAGACGGGGATGGCACGGGCGGTGAGCAGACAGAGAGGGGGCCAGACAAGGTCCTGATGCCGGGCGCAATACCACCCCCCACCCCTCCACACCGCTGCCCACCCCCCACCCCCCACTCCCCCCTGCCTCCCGTTGCTGCTGTCCTCCAGCCCCACCCGTACGCCTTGCCACGCCGGCATCCCACCCGTCATCCCCACTCGTGTCCTCCCCCGCCCCACCCGCGCTGCCGCCCTGACGCACCGCCCACCCCGCTCCAAACCGCCCCGCACTCACGTCCTCGCTGCAGCCGAAGAAGCGCGACGCCTGCCTGGCGCACTCGCAGGAGCGCGGGATCATCATGCCGAAGAAGGGCTCCAGGCCCGGACCCACCTTTGGAGATGGTGGGAGAGCGCAGAAGCGGAGCATGGAGGGAGAGGGGGAGAGGCGTGTGAGGCGAGGGGAGTGACCGCGGCGACACGAGTGTGGGGCCGGCATCCGTGTATGGCTGCGCGTGTGCCGCGCCGCACGTGCACAGGACATGCCCTCGTGGCTGCGGCGTGTCACGCCCCGGAGAACGTCTATGATTGCACCCCCGCCCCCTTAGCCCCGCCCCCCCCCCCGACCCCCTTGCCGCGCCCCCCCGCCCCCAAGCAGCCGGCCAGCTGCACCCCGCCCCCCGCCCCGCTCCCCAATCCCGCCCCTCTATCCCGCCCCCCTCCCGCCCTTTCCCCCCCCCCCAGCGGCCGCGGCACCTGGCAGGCGGGCATGAGCGGCAGGTCGCACGTCGGGCCTGCGAGTGGGCGTGTGCGAGTGCGTGCCCGTGATGTCGCGTGTCGGTGTGGCAAAGTGGTAATGGCTTTGGATGTCCCGGGCTGTGTGTGTAAGAATTGGCAGGCTGGTGCGCGCCACCCGCCACAGCTACTGCGTCCCTGGGCACAGCCCAAGACGGGAGGCGGATACGCGGCGCATGGCACCTCGCCTCAGCACGCCCTCACAAGCCGTGCGAAACCCCATCAAACCCACGCCAGCCCAATCCAGCCCACGCCACACCACGCCATGCAATCTCAATCCACGCCACGCCACAAGCAACCTAGTGCCATTCCCGTCTGGTTGCCGCAACGGCCGGATTCTTTGTGAAGCTCCACTCCCCCCCCCCACACACACACACCGCCCGCCCAGCGGCTGCCGGCCGGCACACGTACCCGTGTAGCCGAAGGGGCACCTGCGGCGGCATCACACGTCGCGGCAGGCGGCACATGCAGTCATTATGTCGTGTGCAGTTGTGTCATGGGCCCAATAGCGACATGTGGTGCATTAGTCATGACGCTCAGGCATGGTGTGTCGGGCCTGCTGCATCGCATCCCCCGTCAGACCCACATGCACTGCTGCCCCGCCCCTTTGCAACCACATCCACCAAATCACAGGGGGGCGCACAGCGATAATCGCTTCCGTGTGGTCGTGCTTTCCTCACCAGACGTGTGTGCTGACACGGCCCTCTCCCTCAGCCCGACACGTCACCCCGCCCGACCCCCCGCCCGCCCGACGCGGCCGCCCGCCCGGCACTTACTCGCAGGTGCCCTCCTCCGCATTACAGTTGCCGCGCTCCGTGCATTTGGGGTCGCAGCTGAGGTTGCGGGGCACGAAAATGGAGTCCAGCCCGACGTCGGGGTGGGTGGGCGTGGGCAGGGGGTTGCTGGCTGTGTCGGCGTCCGCCGAGGGCGCGGCGGCAGCGTCCGCCAGCAGAGCCCTCCGCCGCGCGGCTACCGACCGCACCCAGCGCTCGTCCAGGCCGCTACTCGCACCGCTGGCACTAGTATAGCGAGCGCGCTTCGCCTCGCTGCTCCGATGAGCGTGCACGGTTTGAGACGCTTGGCGGCTGGCCGACACGGCGACGGTCGGGGATTCGTGGGAGACGACCGCGGCCGATGCCACTGCCACAGCGCCCAGGATTGCTATAAGCGCCAGTCCGGGCATGGCGAGCTACAGCGTGGACGTCTATAGTGTTTTTTCTGCGGCTCGATCTGGGCGAGCGCACGGCGCCACGGGCCGGTGCCAGCTTCGTAGTTTCACTTTGTGCGCGCCAGGCTTCTATAGGCATCCATTTTAATGGAACTCCATAGCGACAGTTATTCCAATATGCGCTCTGGCAAGAATGGACACTATAGCTATGCTCACTGCTGCAGTTGTCCTAAATCGCCTGCTGCAAGCAATCTTGCCTAAAAATAATATACAAGTAGTTCTTGTGTACGGTACCTCTGAAGAGGAGATTGTCTATGATTGTCTATCATAAAGAAGGGTTTGCGTTCCCGCCAAGAGTGCGGAGTTGACCCGCCCGAGAGTCGACTTCATCCATCAAAATGAGTCGCGCCCTACAAAGCTTCACGGACAGGCGGAAAGTATGCTGCTTGCAGCATGTTGTATCTCAAGTTTGACACGCATTCTCGTCGTGGGAGTTTGGTACCTCCCTCGGAGTTTGGGGCGCGCCAGTTTGGCGTGACGGGTACGTGCCGCCGGCACGGTCAATCGTTATTCTGGGCCATCCCGTTCACATAGAAGCCGCTGTATACGTACATACTGTGCAAAGAGCCACGACAGGAGTTGTGTATCTTGGAGCGGTCGCTTTTATGCAGCAGCCGCGCCCGCAATTGCGCAAGCAACACCTGCAGGCGTCGTGAGACTAAGCCCTGTCCTTGAAAGCATTCCATGGAGGATACCGAACCTAGTAGTGAGCTGCGTCCGCAACAGCCGTCGCCGGTCGCCGCGGACCCCGCCGACTTGGCCGGCCCCTCCTCGCAGCAGCCGTGGAAGTATGACATCGCCACCGAGCATGCCTCGCTGACGACCACCGGCGGCCGCATCTGGGACGCGGCCCGGCGCCTGGCGAGCTACCTGGAAGCCATGTCGGGGCCACTGGGGCTGCAGCGGCCGGGGCTGCGGGTGCTGGAGCTGGGCGCGGGACTGGGATGGCTGGGCATGACGCTGGCGCGCAACATCCGCGTGGACCCCGGACAGGGCGGCATGGTGAGGCAGCGCCGAGGGCGACGAGGAGGAGGGGTTATGTGGCCGAGCCCGATAGGTGCCAAGAGTCAAGGACTTGGGGAGGGGAGGGCGTGTGCGGCCTTACTAAGTATTGGCTGTTGGTGCTTTTCATGGGTGGGAGGCTAGGCGGTGGTGTGGCAACGACGCGCCAGAAAGGAATGGACACGCCCCTCAGTGCCACCCGCCACGCCAGTACGCCAACCCACGCCACCCCACCCCACGCCACTCCATCCCCAACACCAACACCAACACCAGGTGGTGTTGACGGAGCAGGAGGCGGGCGGTGGACTGGACTGGCTGCGACACAACCTCCGCCTCAACGCAGCAGCCCTGGGGCTGCAGGGCGAGGGCCTGCTGGAGGGAGGGCTGCAGCAGGGGGGACCGCAGGCGGCAGCCTCGGTTGGGCAGCAAGAGGGGCAAGGGGGAGAAGGGGGGCAGCAGCAGCCGGCGGTGAGGGCGGAGGCGTGTGACTGGTTCCTGTACTGCAACCCCGACCTCACCACAGCACGTGCCGGTGCCGGTGCCGGTGCCGGGGATAGGGGAGACCAGGGCAGCCAGGGCGGTGGCGGCGGTGGCGGCGGCGGCGGCGGCGCCATCGGAGCAGCGGCAGGGAGCGCAACGGGCCAGGCCACCGCCAGCGCGGACGCGGGCACCGCCGCCGCCTCGCGCCGCTATGCCGAGCCGCTGGCGCCGGGGGCCAGCCTTGCCGCGGCGGGGCTAGCAGCAGCAGCAACGACAACGGCAGCAACGACCGCAGCAACGGCAGTAGCAGCAACGGTAGCAACGACCGCAGCAACGGCAGCAGCAGCAGGGGCAGCTGGGGGCACTGGCGCTGACGGGTGTAGCGGCAGTGGGGGTAGTGGCACCGGTGCTGGATCTGGCGCTGGTGGCGGCGGCGGCGGCGGCGGCGGCGAGTGGTTGTCGGGTGTGGCGTGGGACCTGATCATTGGCAGCGACCTGGTTTACAACGAGGTCGGGGCCGTGTACCTGCCGAGGGTGAGGGCAGCCGCGGGGGCGGGTGAGGGGGGGAGGTTGGGGTGGGGGGGCGGGGTTTTGGAGGGGTAGGAGGGGTGGCGGGGTGTTGCTGTCACCACTGCCAGTAAGACACGCACGAGACACTGGGGGGGGCGCTGCAGGCGGGCTGTGGGGAGTGGGAAATGAGTTGGGTGCAGTTAAGGCGAACTGGAACCCCCACACATGGCTGATGTAAAGCTGTACGCCTTACCTCTGCTGCTGCTGCCTGCCTGCGTGCCTGCCTGCCTGCCTGCCTGCCTGCCTGCCTGCCTGCCTGCCTGCCTGCCTGCCTGCCTGCCTGCCTGGCGGCACCCACCGGGGGGGGGGTCCCGCGGCTGCAGGTGCTGCGGGCGCTGTCGCGGCCGGGGCACACACGTGTGCTGTACGCGCACACCAAACACCGCTTCGACACGTGGGACATGCGGGTGAGGAGTAGGGGGTGATCGGGTGAGGGGGTGGGAGGGAGGGGTGCGGGGGGGGGGGGGGCGGGTTGGGGGGTGAAGGCATGAGGGAGGGGTGAGGGGCCTGCCTCTGGCTCGCCTGCTGCAGCGCCGGAACCGCACCCGGCCTCACCTGCTTCCACCTGCCATCCCGAACACTCACCCCTGCCTCCTCATACTCGGCCACACCTGCGACATGTTTCTGGCTACCTGCATCGCCGCCGGCCGCCGGCCCGCCCCTTGTCAATCGCCCCAATCACCCCAATCACCCAAATCCCCAATCCCCCAACCCCCAATCCCCCTCCTCCCCCCAAGTTCTATGAGGAGCTGGCGGCCCAGGGGCTGTCGCTGGCCGAGGTGTGGGAGACCGGAGCGCCCAGCCCGCCGCCCAGCCCGCCGCCGCTCACGGAGCTGTTCCCCGATATGCGGGTGGCGGTGTTCCAGATAGGGCAGCAGCCGCCGCCCAGCTGATGAGGAGAGGAGCTGAGTGAGGGGGGGGGCTTGGGGCTTGGAGCGGGTTCGAGCGGGTTGGAGAGGGGTTTGGTGGGTTTGATGGGTTTAGAGGGGCGGGCGTGGTTCTGGTGTTGGGTTGAGGAGGTGCGCTGTAGGCGGGGCGGGGCATGACGGTGCTGAGTGTGTGTGGGGGGGGAGGGGGGTTCGTGGACTTGACGTGACCCGTGTGAAGGGCGAGGAAAAGGCGGACGGCGTCCGTGCGCGGTGTTTTTGATGGTTGGATGGACTGAAGGACAAGTCAGGGCGAGTGGAGTGTTACAATCAGGTTTGCATTCCCTTGGTATATCAGGCAATATTTGAGGGGAATCAGTTATTGTGCGTTAGGCAACTTCGCGCGGCGCCAGTAACCAGTGGGGGCGACGTGACGGGTGGGATTGGGAAGGCGCATCGGGCCTGCCGCGCCGCACCGCATAAATGCGTGAAGCCGGCACCGACAAGCCACAGCTGCACAAACCTACATTGTCGCGCTGTAGTTTTATTAGTTTGCTTCAGTCCTGGCCAGTCGGCCTCTTTACGCTTGACTCGCCCGAGCATCCCAAGCCTGGACAAGATGCGTCTCGCCCGACGTGTGGTGGCCATTGCGGCCGCCGCGCTCTGCCTGGCCGCTGTGGCATCTGCGACTGTTATTGGTGAGTTTGGGCCGCGCATGGGTCTTGTTTGGTTGAGTGGGGCACGGATTGGTCCACACATCCGGGATGCCGAGCAGGATGCTCCGCCTTATGTTGCCCAGCCCCAGCTCCGTCGCTGCGAGTTAATATCATCCTGAATAATACTCGCGAACGTATTGCATGCGCCAGCCAAAATTCCATAGTCGCCTTCGTCCGGGCAACCGCCTGACAAGACATGTCGTGTCCCCGCAAAGTTTGCCCTTGCCCTCGCGCGCCGACCTCTTTTCACCTCCTTCCCCTTTCCACGCCTTACCCCTCCTTGCCCTCCTCCTCCTCCCTCCCTGGCCCCTTTCAGACGACCCCGCCCTCGGGCCCCCCAGCTACATCGGCTCTGACGGCTACCGCTACGTGCTGCAGACGGGCCTCATCGGCGACATGCGCACGTGGCAGGACGCGCAGTCGTACTGCGACGGCGTGTCCCAGGCCGGCCACGTGTCCGTGCTCAGCCCCTACCGCAACCCGGCCGTGGGAGACTCCGTCGCCGCCATCAACGCCCTGTGTGTGGCCCGCCGCAAGACGTGCTGGCTGATGGAGAACACAACCACCGGCGCCCCCGATGAGAAGCTGTGCCCGCTGGTCACCGCCGCCGGAGACACCGTCTACCAGGGCTGCCTGCAGGTCGTGTCCTTCGTGTGCCGCTCGCTGGTGCCCGTCGTCACGCCCACCGTGCCATCGCCCTCGCCCTCGCCCACGCCCTCGCCCGCCGACGGCTCCTCTCCCACCCCCGCTCCCGTTCCCACCCCCACCTACGGCGGCGCTGGCTCTGACAACAGCGGCGGTGTGACTGACGGCGTGCCCAACGGCCCCGCCCGCCAGAAGACGTACAACGGCAAGGACGGCCGCACCTACACTCTTTTCTTCCTGGGCGCCGTACGGCCGTACACTGACGCGGCCGCGTACTGCGCCGCCGCCGGTCTGGAGCTGTCGCCGTACAACGTGGACAGCCTGTACGCGGGCGACGCCGCCTTTGCCGTGAAGCTGCTGTGCGCGCGCTCCACCTCCACCACCTGCTGGCTGGGCGAGGCGCCGCAGAGCGGGCTGTGCCCCATGCTGGACGCGCTGGGAGACATGCACTACCAGGGCTGCGAGCAGGTGAGAGCCAGGGCGAGGAGGAACGAATGGGAGGAAGGGGTGTTGGAGAGGGGAGGGAAGCTAGCAGGGGCGCACGTACACGTGTGTTTCGCCGCTTCGTGCCTCCGCTAGTGCGCAGCGTCGTGTTCCTCAGACTCGGCGGTGTTTTCCCTACCACCCATAAGCTAGCCCTCCTGCTCATCAGCTGCACACGCTCTTTATTTCTTACACCCTTGCTTTCCCTCCCCTTCCCTGTTCCTTCCCGCCTTCCCCACCCTCCCACCCCGCACCTATCTCCCACAGCCTCTGGCGTTTGTGTGCCGCACCATCCAGTCCCAGTCCGACAGCTCCGCCCCCGGCGACGCCAACCCCTCCGCTGGCAGCCTGGCCCCCGTGGTGGAGGCCAGCCGCCTGGGCGCCGACGGCCGCCATTACACGCTGTACTCGGGGCCCGCACTGGCCCGCCGCTTCCACCGCGGCGCGCTGGACTACTGCACCTCCATTGGCCAGGAGCTGAGCCCCTACGACGACATCGACCCCGCCAACCCCACCTACTTTGGGGACGCGCGCGCCTCCATCACCGACCTGTGCGGCAGCCGCAAGCTGACCTGCTGGTACCTGGGCATCAGCGTGGGCGGCCTGTGCAACATCTACAGCGGCGCCGACGACCGCGGCTACCTGCAGGGCTGCAGCCAGCGCGTCAGCTGGGTGTGCCGCACACGCGACGCCATCGCGCCCGCCACACCCAGCCCCAGCCCCTCCCCTTCTCCTTCTCCCTCTCCGTCGCCCTCTCCTGACACGGACGATGACGGCCCCATCCCCGTGCTTCCTGCCAACGTGAGCACCTACACCGGCCCCAACGACGGCCGCCTGTACCGCCTGTACGCGGGAGACTTCCGCCGCAACTTCACCGACGCCCAGTCCTTCTGCCTGGCCGCCGGCGCCTCGCTCAGCCCCTACAACCGAGCCAGCCCCGTGGGCGACAGCGTGCGGGCGGTGCGCACACTGTGCGGCGGCGCGCGCACGACGTGCTGGGTGAACGAGCGCGTGGTGACGGATGAGCAGAGCAACAGCTTCTGCCCCATGGTGTCGCAGGAGGTCAAGGCCTACTGGCAGGGGTGCGGCCAGCTCATCCACTTTGTGTGCCGCTTCCCGCCCGGCGCCGTGGCGCGCTAGGCGCACCTTTATTTAGGAAACCCAAATTAGGGGTTGTGGTTTAGGGTTGTGCGTGTGTACGTGTGTGAGCTGGTGGTGAAACTCCGGGTTAAAATTGCTGTGATGTGATGTCAAAGCCCATGCTATGAACAATGAAGCTTGGATTTTGCAGGGAATGCTTGTTTAAACCAGACTTTGCAGGATGGCTGGGGCAGCCGTGCACGAGGGGCGTGGGTAGATGCTGAAGGAGGGATAGCGCTGTCCTTGCGCGTGTGTAAGCCTTGCCTGCGGGGTGACACGCACGTGCCAGGGCATGCCCCGCCGTAGACCTGCCTGGATTTGCCGGATGGAGCATCTTTTAGAATTTTGACCAGATTAGCTTATTGTTTGGCTGGGCTCCGAATGTGTTGGTGGACAGGGTATGCAGCATGTACTGTTCTGGCGGTGTAATTGCTGAAGCAAGACGGTGCCAACTGTAAACGAGGGATGAATGATGTCGAATGGTGGGTGCGTGGGCCACACCTCCCCCCTGTGTATTCCGCCGGTTCATGGGAGGGGAGGGAGAGCATATCGCAGCCCCCACTCGTCGCTTCCCTGACCAGACCTGCGTATGTACATAACCGCGTGCCGCAGCTTCACGGCAGAACCAAGAACACATGTAAGGAAGGAAGCATGTTCGCCCATACAGTATCCGTCAAGCCAACTGCTAATAACGTACTGGACTGGACTGTCTCGCGCCCTCCCACGCACCGCGCGCGCCCCAGTGCACACCGCAATGAGGAACAGGACATGGAGAGCAGCAGTCGCGCATTTGCGCACCAAGCACTGAGGTACCCTCGCTCACATGTAGAGCTACAGCTGCACTCAGGTATGGGCATGGGTGTGGGCGGGTGTGGGCGCGGGCAACAGCTGAACCAGGGGAGCTGGACAGCATGGATGGACACGATGGCCCACGCACGTGCAGGGCCATCCACGCACACACACACGCACGGGCAGGGCACCCCTGCGCACGGGAGGGGGCACGTCGCTACATACCGTACTGTAAGCGCCCACATGGCCACCCATGCACGCCCACACACGCACTATCTACGCACATCTGCAACACCACCGGCTCCAAGCACCCCTGCCCCTATCTACCTACCTGCGGGGGCTGCGCACGGTCAGCACCCCTACCCCGCCCTACCCACCTGCCTGCCGGCTGCGGCCCAGTCAGGCTGCGGCCGCTCACGCCTTCGTCCACGGCCTGGCCCACGCACATGCTGGTTGGGCGAGGCGCGCAAGCCATGGGGTGAGGGGCCATAACTTTGCACCCAGAAACCCATTTTCGATTTTCCCGTTGAGCTCTATCCATTTAAAGCATGGGGTCTGTTTTGGAAGATTCTACCCCCCCCCTGGTTGGGCGAGGCACGCAGCCATGCACGGCGGGGTGAGCCCGGCCGCGGGACTGGGCCGCAGCCGGCAGGGGAACCCCCGGTGGTAGGTAGGCGGGCCCGGCCACAGGCCACTGCTGCACGAGCCGCGTGCACGTGCAGGCCGGCACCAGTCCCACCCGCTCCCCCTGCCAGGCTCGCGCCAGCCTCCCGTGTTTCATGGGACACAGCGACGGCGGGCAGGCAGGCAGGGGAGGGCCACAGCTAGCGGGCGGGCGGGCGGGCCTCTGGATTGCGGATTCATCGGCAAGCCCGTCTTCGGGGGGCCAGAATCCTTGCTGGCTCGGAGGTGGGGTCAAACCCCAAGGACGCGAGCCTCGATCGGGTGTGGCAGGCTGTGCGTGGGTTCATGTGGATCGCGCGAGCGAGAGTCGGTGACTGGCTCAACGCATTGCTGACTAGCTTGCGTGCGTGTGTAAGCTTGCGTGGGTGTATGGGAATCAGCGTCTGACAGCTCTGTCCCCCAGCCCATGCCAAGTCGACAACCCCAAGGCCCGCACAGGGGGGGGGGGGTTACGAACTAAACCTCCAGACCCCATGTCCCAAAACCTCCCGACCCCCCCTCCGGACCGACAACCGACCTCCCCCAATGTTTACCCCCCAAAACTGCCCTCAAGACCCCTTAGTTTGTAGCCAGGTCGGTGTCAATTGACTGCTATCGGCGAGCTCTACAGGTGTACATCTCCAGTTCAGCTGGAGGCACAACTTGACTGGCAGCCATGCCACACGTGTCCATGTGTCCATGTATGGCCGACCACCGACCCTTCTGTCAGACTACCGGGGCGTGCGCTTAAGCTTACCATAATTGCGCTGTCCATATGATGTTTGGGATTGTGTGCCGGAAGACATCGGTCGACTTTCTCCCGGGATCATGTGAAGAATCCCAGGATTCATGTCACACTCGATGGCCGGCGGCAGCCTTGTCGCCATGACCCACACCAAGCCTTGGCCGCTACAAGCTAGCATCAGCTCGCAGAGTGTCCATGACACCAGTGAGAGACGCTCGAGTGGGGCTCTACGCTACTACGATGCCAATGTGCGGACGGACATGCGGCCGCGGACGGACATGCGGGCGGACATGCGGCCACTTCCAGAGGCCAAACGTTCTGCAAATGCTGTAGAATGTGCATGCTAATGTGTGCTAGTGCTTGTGCTAATGGGCGGAGCGTTTAGAGGGGCGTTTAGGGCGCGGAGACGAAATCTGGCAGTCCCACCCACATCCGCGTGACGAAACCTTGGGGACCCCCCGGCCCCGACGACCGACCCTGAACTTTGAGGGCCCATAACTTTGCAATTACTACCCTGATTGAAACTCTGAAAGTGGATTTGGAATCCTCTCGTCAAGCTCTTTCGTTTTAGAACATGGGGCCTTTCCCAGTCGAAACCCCCCCCCCCCTTGGCCCACATGCACGCCACCAGCACCTCGAGCAGTAGCAGTACGTAAACTGTTGGGCCGGGGGGCCGAGGGGCAGCCAGAAGCATGTGCAGAGCAAGTGCTTACAGGTGCATGAGGGCGCGTTGGGGGCGCGGCAGCTACAGCAGAGGCAGCAGTGGCATGATCGATAGTGCGGTGTCCACCGGCGGCAGTCGCTGGCAGCTAGCGGTGAATTGGTCAAAAAAATACCTGAGCGCACATTGTGTGCTTATGTGATCCCGGACCGCATCAGACAAATGCTTTCACTCCCAAACCCGCCACCGCCGTACCGTACGTCCTTCCACAACTCCAGCCGCTTCTTCACACTCCATTGACATTTGGCTCTTCAGGTCCCACGCATCAATAATGATGAATACCGCAAGACGCGTGACCAGAAGCCGCCGGCAGCTGGCCGCAACTGACTGCCTACTGCGCGCAGGGATGGCCACACACGCCCCAACTAACAATGCACACCATCTTGCTCCTCCTTACGTGATTCACATCACGTCAATGACAGATCGCAAAGCAAAAGCGAAGTGATCCGTACACACAACCCCTAGTTCGCGCCTAGCGCGCCACGGCGCCTGGCGGGAAGCGGCACACAAAGTGGATGAGCTGGCCGCACCCCTGCCAGTAGGCCTTGACCTCCTGC